>NC_056727.1:736651077-736706077 GCF_019279795.1 Protopterus annectens | reverse complement strand
CATCATGGACAAAGAAACTTAACAGACACAATATTCACTGGCCTCCCGAAAGCATTTGACCTAATCAACCACCAACACCTCCTAATTTCTCTTCAGAATAATGGCAACTGGTTCCAAGACTTATTGTCAAACAGTTTCTTCAAAGTTAAATTAGGCTCTTCCTTTTCTCAGCCCACACCTCTTTCAATGGGAGAGCCCAAAGGTTCTATCTTAAATCCTCTTTAATTATTCATTTTCATTAATAAACTTCCTCATGACCTTCCTACTCTACAACTCATCCTCTGTGATGATGATGACAAGGTAATCTGTAGACCTAATCACAACCATTCTACAATCAAAACACAACTGCAAAAAGACATTAATTTCCTCAATTTCTGGTTCATTATCCATGTACTAATATTTAACCCCACAAAAATAAAATACTTGCTATTTGGAAACACTCAAAATATTTAAAAAGATCACCAAAGTCAGTAAATAACCCTATCCTTTGTGGTACAACAGTAGAAACAACCAACTCCTTTTAATATCAGTTTGTGGATTGACCAGTCACTAACAATAAATACCCAGATTGAGAAATCAAGGGCAAAGATTAATTCACTTCCCTTGTGAGCCAGGAAAATGCCACCCTCCTATGCAAACTGGCCAGGGGCAGCTAAAGGCAAAGAAATCCTGCTGGCCCAGTTTAAATGTGGTCTAACCATAATAACCACTGCTTCTAAATTAAACTCCTCCATAGTACAGACTATCAAAAACAAAATCTGTCACTTCATCACTCACTCTCTCACCTTTTCATAAGCACCAATGCCTCACCCTCAAAAAAAAAAAACAAATGGTTTCCAGTGCAGCCCAGGGCAGATCTGCTACTAGGCTCTCTATAATATTCAAACTTCTTAACCATCTCCAACCTAACTCATTCACACACTACATCCTCAGACACGTCTCATATACAACCCTCCCACTCCAACCTCTACAAACCAGGCTACACTGCACCAACTGCTCTTTCCCCATCCCTGCTCCTAAAATATGGGCCCCCCACCCACCTAAAGGAACTACAATCCCCATTCCTCAACTTCAGAAATGAACTTAGAAAAATTCTTCATAGAAAATTAAATTGCTGTTGCCATACATATCTGTTTGTTTGACATTATATACCACCCCTAGCATTTGTCAACAAAACATATGATCAACAAAATGCAGGGAAACCTGCATTAGACACACTGTCTAAGGCATAGAATACAGCTTCGGTGGGCCCCAATATTATTCCTGACTGCTTCCTAAATACCCTGAAATATGACCTATCAGGGCCACTAGTGACATTATTCAACCACAGCATTCACACAGGTGAATGGAAGACTGCAATGGTCATCCATCTGCAGAAAGGCAGACCATCATCTGATCCTGTCAACTATAGACCCATTAGTCTGACTAGTCTCATATACAAAGCCATGGAAGGAATTGTCATGGAACTAATTAACAATGACATAGGATACCTTCGGACACTGGACCCAACATAGTTTGGTTTCTTGAAAGGCAAGTCATGCCTGCTGAACCTGGTGGACTTCTCTGGCAAGGCAAGAGATAAGAGCCAAATGGTGCATACTGTCTACCTTGACCTAGCTATGGCATTTGCTACTATACCCCACTTGTACATTGTAAACAAACTCACAGAATTAGGCATAACCCCCTATGTAACTTGCTGGATAGCCAGCTGGCAAACAGACAGGACCCAGGAAGTGGTGTTAGTGGTGAGGATTGAGGCTCCTTGATTGCTGAGCCAGGGCACGGTCGTCACAAGTGTTTTGCAGTGGTGGTATCTACTTCACATACTAACTGGCCTGTAGTGGTGTGGGGTAGAATTAATTCCTGTAGCTTATGTACAGTGATCTCTAAAAGTGTTTTGTACTCTAAAACAGCCACGCAGTGTATACCAAGAGTTCAGATCGCAATTGTTTATTTCTTTTGTTAGCTTAGTGTTAGTCAGGGTGAGCAGGCAGCATGTCAGCAGAAGAGTATGGAAAGCTGACAAGGAGCCAGCTGGTGGAGATGTGTCAGGCTAATGGGCTGGTGCATGGAAATCTGACTTAAGCAGACCTGATTGCAGCCTTGGTTACAGCTGCATCAGAAAACAGCAGCCTGGAGGATAATCAGACTGACAGTGGAGATACAATATCCTCAGAGAATGGACAGCTCAACTTTTCTACAGTGAACTTAAAAATCCAGCTGGAGCTGAAGAAACTCGAGTTGCAGACCAGGCGTATGGAACTAGAAGTAACCGAGAGAATGAGGAGCCTAGAAGCTGAAGAACAGGAATGGCAGTGAAAGCATGAGAGGGAAATGCTGACTCTTCGCCAGAGTCATGGAGGTAATGGGGAAGGGAGTAACTGGACCCCAGAAGCACAAAAGGTCAGTAAATTTCTTCCACAGTTTAAAGAGGGGGGATAATTTTGATAGGCACATTCATATGTTTTAGCAAGTATGTAAACAGTATGAAGTTGACCAAAGGCTCTGGGTATGGTTCCTGACCCCCTTACTCCATGGTAAAGCTGCAACTTCTTTAGCAAAAATGCATGACATAGACTGTTTCACCCCAGGGATTACCTCAGTGTCACTGCTCGACAGAGGCACAGCAAAATAATGGGTATAGTTCCCCATACTAAAGGGGTGGCGTAAGCCACAAAACTATGGGCTAGGCTTGTAAATGCCCTCGGGCAGATAGCCTAGTATGAACCTATGAACCTATGAACCTATGTTTTGATTATACTGCTGTAAAAATACATTTGTTAGAATGTTTTAAGCTAACATCTGAAATGTATAGGAAAAAGTTTTGTGAGCATAGACGCAAGGAAGATGAAAATGTATGTGAATATGTTGCTGAACTGAGCACTTATTTTCATAGCTGGGTGAGTGGATGTCAGGTCACCACTTTTGAAGGGCTGGCAGACTTTTTGGTAAGGGAACAAGCCCTTAGCACTTTGCCTGAGAACATGAGGATCTGGTTAGCTGCTAGACAGTGTGCTACTTCAGAGGAGTTGGGGAAGAAAGGAAACCTATACCTTGCAAGCAGGGCAGCCCTGCACAGGAAAGGGAACCCCAGTACTGCTCATAGAACTAAAGGAACCCATGGTGGGCAGCACAGACTGCCCCAACAGAATCTGCCAGTAGCAGGGGAAGCCACTATTCCAGGTACACGTCCAGGAGCTAGGGTTAAATGTTTTGAATGCAACCAGTGGGACCATGTGGCATACAGGTGTCCATGGAGGCAAGGTGGGGAACCAAAGGTGAGGGAGCCAGTAAGTGGGAAAGACAAAATGCCAGCAGTGTGTTGTCTTGAGACAACAGGGGTATGGAACTACCATCCTGCAGATATCCTGATAGGGAAGGATTTGGATGAGGCAGTACCATGTACTTATGCAGTTACATGCAGTGAGGCTAGGAGACAAGCATGTGGGTCTGGTAGCCTGGGGGAGACCCAGACAGACTAAATACTTACAGCCAGGACTACTGACATGGTTACTTCAGGGAGTGAGCTAAGCTGTAGCAGTGAGACTGAAGGTGAGCTGCTTGTGGGTACTGATGTTCCCTTGGACAGGGTAACTGCAAAGGTAGAGGTGAGTAGTAGTACCCAGGCTGACAGTGAGGCACCGCTGTCAGAGGATGCCAGACTTCCTGTGAAAGGAGAGCTGGGAATGGTTACAAGGAGAGACTTGAGACACACTTAGCTCTCAGACCCTACACTGCAAGGCCTAAGGCAGGTAGCTAGGGAGCCACCTGATTCTCAAGGGAAAGGGGAATCTGTATACTGGAACAAAGGGTTACTGTACAGAGAGTGGATCCCTGAGGGAGGGGTAGAAGATGACAAAGTACAGCAGTTGGTAGTGCCTAGAGCTTACCGTCTGGCACTTCTAGCCATAGCCCATGATATTTCCTTTGCAGGTTATATGGGCATAAAACGTACAAATAGGTGTATTATGCAAAATTTCTATTGGCCTGGAATTTCCAGAGATGTAACAGGGTACTGCAGGACCTGTGAGCAGTGACAAAAGTTAGGCAAGGCAGGAGACAAGGTGAGAGATCCTTTGATGCCTTTGCTTGTGATTGAGGAGCCATTTCAGAGGGTAGCTATAGATATTGTGGGCCTTCTGAGTACCCCATGTTCCACAGGGAAAAAGTATATCCTAGTGATTGTAGATTGTGCTACATGATACCCTGAGGCTGTGGTTTTGTCCTCCATTGTGGCCGAGAAGGTGGCAAATGCTTTGCTAGAGATTTTCAGCAGGGAAATACTGTCTGACAGAGGTGCCAATTTTATGTCAGACCTGCTGGCTTGTCTGTGGAGGTCATGTGGGGTGAAGCACATGAAGACCACCCCCTACCATTCCCAGACTAATGGTCTTGTTGAGAGGTTAAACTCTACAATCAAGTCCATGCTACAGGCATTTGCAGATCAGTTTAAGAGGGATTGGGACAAATATTTGCCCCATCTGTTGTTTGCTTACAGAGAGGTTCCCCAGGAATCCACAGGTTATTCACCCTTTGAGTTGCTGTATGGGCATAGGGTGAGGGAACCTCTAGATTTAATTTGAGATGAGTGGGAAAGTGAGTGTGAGTCTCACAAGGAGTCTGATGTGGCATATGTCCTGAACCTCAGGACAAGGCTCAGGGAACTCATGGGCCTGGCCCAGGAGAACCTGGCAGAAGCACAACAACAGAAAAAGGTGTAGTATGACAGGAATGCTCGAGCTAGAGAGTATGCTGTAGGGCAGCAGGTGATGGTTCTCATTCCTGTCAGACACAACAAGTTGCAAGCAGCTTGGGAGGGACCCTACAAGGTGGTAAGAAAGGTAAGTGAGGTTAACTACATGGTGGAAGTGCTAGGCAGACAGCAGGGGCACAAATTGTACCATGTTAACATGATGAAACCTTACCATGATAGGGAAGCCCTTGTGCTGAGCATTTGCAGTGGATTGCAGGAGGAGTCTGAGCGAGATCTGGAGACTTATCTCCTCAGTGAGGCTCAGGCCGACACCTCGGTGGAAGGGGTAGCAGTGTCCCAGCAGCTATCTCCTACCCAGGTTCGAGAAATCTGAGCAGTGTTGCAGGAGTTTGGGGGCATGTTCACCGGGAAACCAGGGAGCACCCACTTGGTGCAGCACCAGGTGGATACAGGACCCCAAAGGCCTATCAGGCAGGCCCCTTACAGGGTGCCTGACAGAGTCAAATAGACTCTGAAGGAAGAGGTACAGGAGATGTTGGAACTAGGGACGATTCAAGAGCCCAACAGTCCCTGGGCCTCACCAGTGGTGTTGGTGCCAAAGAAGGATGGCAGCACCAGGTTCTGTGTGGATTACAGGAAATTAAATAGTCACATAGAGTCAGATGCTTACCCCATGCCTAGGACAGATGAGGCCCTAGAGCAGCTGGGTGGGGCTAAGTATCTTACAACCATTGCTCTTACCAAGGGTTACTGGCAGGTGCCCTTGACTCCCAGTGCTAGAGAGAAGTCAGCCTTTGTGACTCCTTTTGGCTTGTAGGAGTTCACAACGATGCCCTTTGGGATGAAGAATGCCCCAGCGACTTTCCAGAGGCTGGTAATCTTAGCAGGAGCAGGAGGGTGTGCCCTTGCTTACATGGATGATGTTGCTACCTACAGTCATTCCTGGCAAGAGCACCTTCAGCATGTCAGGGAGGTGCTGGGCAGACTACACAGGGCAGGGTTGACTATTAAGCCGAGAAAAAGTCAGGAGGGTATGGCAGAGGTCTCCTACCTAGGACATAGAGTGGGGAGTGGTAAGATAAAGCCAGAACATGCCAAAGTGGAAGCTATTCAGGCATGGCCTGCACCTGTTACCAAAAAGCAGGTGAGAGCATTCTTAGGGACAGCAGGGTACTACAGAAAGTTTGTTCCCAATTATAGTACCATAGCTGCTCCTCTCACAGACCTGACAAGGAAGAACAGGCCAGATAAGGTAATGTGGACCCCAGCATGTGAGCAGGCATTTCAGAAGCTTAAGGAAGCTTTGGGAGGACCCTCTGTGTTAGCCAGTCCAGACTACAGCAAAGAATTTGTTGTGCAGGTGGATGCTTCAAACTATGGGGTGAGGGCTGTACTTAGTCAGATTTCTTCAGAGGGATAAGAGCACCCAGTGGTTTATCTCAGTTGTAGGCTCCAACCCAGGGAGGAATGCTATGCAGCGGTAGAAAAGGAATGTCTAGCCATAGTGTAGGCACTGCAAAAACTTCAGCCTTATCTGTAGGGAAGAAAATTCACTGTGTTGACAGATCACAACCCTCTAACATGGTTAAACAGAGACAGTCAGCAAAATGCCAAATTGCTAAGATGGAGTCTGGGGTTGCAAGCATATGATATGTCAGTGCAGCACCACAGTGGGAATAGCAATGCCAATGCAGATGGGCTCTCAAGACAGGGAATGGGGTGAGGTACACCCAGATAGACGTGACACTTTCAAGTGACGTTTCTCAAGGGGCACTTGAAACACTTGCTTGAGTTCCCCCAGGGGGAAGAGATGTGATTATTGGGGAGAGATGGGCAAAGGCTGCCAGCCTAGTCAAATAGAATTTAATATATAATTCTATCGACTATATGGATAAATGTAAAATACAGGCTTGCAGTTTTGGATGTGGGAGTGCACTGTGAAATGTGGAACTGCAAGATATGTGACAACATTGCACTCTACTGACCCAGTGAAACATGTTGTATCCTTTCATGTTAGAATTCGGCCCGAGGGTGGTTAGCTAAAGATTTCATGCCCATTGTTTTAAGGCTAAAGTTTATGACTAGAATTTTGATGTGGAAGGTGCTTTTATTGCTTTAGTTTCTGTTAGCATATACATGTGAGGTGTCTTGTATTGTTGTGAGCTTCTGTGCAGGTGTTGGATTGCTGAATGGTATGGTTTGTGGCCTGAGGGCTCAGGCCGTATGTTGGGATGGTGCGGTGTGAGTACTGGGAGGACCTGGGTGTCAGGGATGGTGTGGTTTTGGGAGGGCCTTGGAGACATGTTTGTTAGTGATGTTTACATTTTATTTCTAACAAGAGACCTAGAGCATTTTTGATCTGGAAATCTAACTTATCAGCACTCTGCTTATGCTCACATGTAAGTTTGTAGCACTGTGATAGTTTGTAGGAATAGTTAAAGCTAGTAAAGATTAATTAGGTATTTTTCTTTGAAACCAGGCCTGTCCTACTGTATTATTTTAAGTTTCTGTGTGATCTGTGAACTCTTAGATATCTCTGTGGTGTAGTAGTAGTTTTGTCTTGTGTTTTAATTATTTATTATTAAATATTTTTAAAACCTTCTACCTGTGGCTGCTTTGTGTAGAGGTGAAGTATGCTTTAGAGTACATTATATATTTATAGAGTTTACTGTCTAAGCCCTTCCAATAAGCCTTAGACTGTATAGTCACATTACCATTGGATATTAATATTGCACAGTAATAATTGGACACCCTTTTAAGGGCCTTTTAGTAGCTGATATTATTAACTGGGTGCTGGCAGTAATTACTACCGTATACTCTGAGTAAAGGGGCACAGCTGGAGAATCTGTGTCAGCCTTTCCCAGGAGTGTCTGTGAAGTTGTTTAAATACTTATCTTAAAGTGTGTGTGAGTTGCATCAGCTACTTGGGCAGGGACACGAAGCACTGGTTGGACAGAGAGGGTACTGGAGGTTCTAGCTTGCCCAGTTAGGCTGAGACCTGGACCCTATAGCTGTGCCAGTGGGGAGTCTTATTGGGGGCCTGGTGAGCAAGGGAGCAGCCAGCCCTAGAGTGAGTGTGATCTCTGTGTGCAATTAAGGGAAATTGTACTTTACTGTGTGTATTAGTTATTCTTTCCCCTTCTAGGAAACAACCTGGTGTTAGTGGTGAGGATTGAGGATTGAGGCTCCTTGATTGCTGGGCCAGGGCACGGTCATCATCACACAAGCCATCACTGGATCCCGCTTTGACGAACCTTTTGCATATCCTCAAAAGGAAAAGCACCAGAAATGGAAAAGGATTTAAACTTCTGTCACTTAAAAAGGACATGTTGGAAGGATATGAATATAGTTCAGAGAATCTCCAAACTCCGGCATCCATTTGAAGCAGAGGCCTAACCTAACCCTTTTAAAGTGCAACCTGGAAGAGGGGATGGCAAATCAGAAATTCACCCCAATATGACACTTATGTCTCCAATGGACAGAGACAGCAGTTAAATCATGCCATAACTAATACACACCCGTTAGAATAACCTTTAAGGCACAATAATTTGTGGGATACATTTAGGTTGCGTGCCTAGGCTTATAAAGATTCCAGTGGTCATTAGCCTAGTATACAGCTATAAGCCATACCTTAATGGATTGAACATCAAAGCACTGATTCTAACTCATAGAAATGTAACTAATCTGAAAAAGAAAAAAAACGCAAAGATTTATTTTCAGAGCTCAAGCCTCCCCACACCACCTGCTACTTATATATACCAACTCCAAGACTGCACTACTGTGGAAAAGGGCAAATTCCACAATCCATGCTGTCTCATGATCTCATACAAAGAAAAGCTAACATTGCAGGATCAGTTCACTTTCGATGACTTATATAGTCTTTTTTTTTCCATTCAAACAAATGAGTTTTCCATTACATAAAATACACCCATAAAGAAAAAAAAATATATATATATATATATATATTTATAAATACATCCATTAAAAAAAAAAAATATATATATATATATATATATATATATATATATATATATATATATATGGATTCACTTCACAAGCTTGAAATACTGAAATATCGAACTTCAGTATCTCGAGTCCAGAAGGTAGAATCCACAAAACCACGAAAACTCAAAACCACGAAATTCAAATTCTCGCACACCATAGATTTTGAATTTTGTGGTACTACTGCACATACACACACCATTCTCCTCACACACACACATAACCACTCTACTACATGAAAGTAGGGGGCAAGCCCTCCTGCACCCACCCCCCCCCCCACACACACACACACAACTTAA
This sequence comes from Protopterus annectens, assembly GCF_019279795.1. Lineage (NCBI taxonomy): Eukaryota > Metazoa > Chordata > Ceratodontiformes > Protopteridae > Protopterus > Protopterus annectens. Next base: position 736,697,062 of record NC_056727.1, on the reverse strand, counting down.
ATATTCTCACTCTGAGGTCACACTACATACAAACACACATAAAACACCACCACATAAGCTACATTCTCCTCGCATACACATCACAGCAACAAAAAACGCTGACAAACACCGCCCCTACCCAAAACCCTTAACACACACACACACACACACACACACACACACACACACACACACACACACACACACACACACACACACACACAAACACACACACACTTACCTGAATACATAACCAAAGCGAAAGTTTAAAAGCGCGAAATTCAAAACCTCCAGTATTTGAGGTTTTGAATTTCGCACTTCTGAACTTTCGCTGCTCTCAGGATTCGACTTTCTGAGCTCAAGATACTGAAATTCGATATTTCAGTATTTTGAGCTTCTGAAGTGAATCTATATATATATATATATATATATATATATATATATATATATATATATAGATATATAGATATAGATATAGATATAGATAGATAGATATATATAGATATATAGATATAGATATATATAGATATATAAAATCTAATGTATATAATTGACTGCAGAAAAGACTGACTGTCCAAACACTGAGCTAGAAAATTTTTTGAAATGCACAACAGAGAAACTAAAAATCAAAGCTAAAACATTTTTTGCCGGGGGTAAGCCACCAGCTAATTAGATATATCAACTCCAGGATTGTACTACAGTGGAAAAAGGAGCAGTTTCCTGATTCCCCACTGTACCGCCATCTCAGATCAGTGATTTCCCATTCACTTCCACACACTGATGTTTTGGGAGTCAATGATAATGACTATGTTTAACCATTCAGAATTTAGGTCATAGTGTACATACCCGTTAAAATGCCAACTTTTTGAGATATAAAAAATGAGACCGTAATAAATCATTTCTAAACTTTTCCCACCTTTAATGTGACCTATAACCTGTACAATTCAATTGAAAAACAAATCCATTAGGGGAAAAAAAAAAAAAAAAAAACCTACAATAAGCTGGTTGCATAAGTGTACACAGCCTTAAACTAATACTTTGTTGAAGCACCTTTTGATTTAATTACAACATTCAGTCTTATATCATTTTCATCTTTGCCCATATGTAAAGCTAGCACATGATATCTTGCCCTGTGGTCTAGTATCCCAGCCTGTTCACATTTGAAAAATGCTTGTCAACAATGAGTTTTAAAACAATTGAGCTTCACAGTACAGACTTTGCAAGAATTTGTCCACAGAAGTTATAAGAACAGACTTTCAGCTGTATTTACCGAAACAGAACAGCAGAGCACAAGTTGTTAGAGCACCGTACTAGTCAGCAGGAGTACCGTGTACTATGAAATCCTGAGTGCACAAAAAATCTTGAATTTGTAGGGAATCTGGTGGTGTGCCTACTGCCCCACCCCCCAGAACATTTATAAAATTAAAAGTGAAAAGGTGCAATCTGGAAAGAATTCAATTAACATGAGTTGGAATGTGTCATTATTATTATTATTATTATCTCACTACATTCTGAACCAAATTTTGAACAGAAAAATCATCGTGCCTTACCACTGGCTGGGCTCAGTAGGCATGCTGCCTTCTGTAAGCACAACTAGGAAAATCTAAGTGAAGTGAAGAGGAAAATGTAGGTGGTTTCTAGCATGATGGGTGCGTTTTATTTAACAAGATACATTCAAAAGCAGCCCGTCTACTGCACAGTGGTAGTTCTACATGAACAAGTCATCAGCTTTGAATGGTGAGAATGAACAATGTAGGATGTCAGTCCTTTTGCTGAAATGATTTTGTGGCTGTTTTGTTCAGTCAGTTTCCAAAGTCCTAAGCAAATGCACAAAAGTAGAATACTGCCTTAGCTGATGCACCGTCCCTGAATTCAGGAACAAGATGCATGAATGAATAGCACTTAACTATTTATAGATTTTTGTCGCAGTCCTTGCTACACTGAACATATTCTACAACACAATGCTTCAGAGATCATCCACGTGCAACCAACAACGGGCAAAACTACAGTTCAAATTGTAGCTTGCTACAGATCACCCACCATGTCCCAGGACCCCCATTCCACATTTCTGGAAACACTGGGAAACATAAAGGTCCTACCAAACACCTTAATATTGCGTGATTTCAATTACTCAAACATTAACTGGGAGAACTACTCAAGTTCTAACTCCTTTGCCCAACATTTCCTAGAATTTATAAACTCAAACGCCCTGGTTCAACTGGTCAACACTCCCACTAGAGGTGACAACATATTGGAGCTGGTCATCACCAAAATGGACAACCGGCATTCCACACCAGAGGGTAACCCCTCGCTGGTTAGATCTGACCATAAACAAATCACTTTGGATATCCACATTCCACCCCCACCCCTGGACAAGGAAACCGCCATGAAAAACTTTTCAAAAGCAAACTTCACATTACTTAAGACCAAGGTGGAAAGTTTCAACACCCCCATGCTGAAGTATAACACTGTCCAAGCTGCAAAATCCTTTAATAATGCATTCTATGGGCACCTACATGAATGCATGGATCGTGCCATCCCAAGCAAAACCAAGACTCACTCCTCCAAGAAAAGGAAACCAGTCTGGTGGACTCCTGCCATAAACAAGTTATACAATAGAAGGAGGAAACTAGTACAGAAAAGAGTAAAATCCCAAGAAGGGAAGACATCCCTGATTAGTATCAGCAAGAAACTACGATCCCTCATAAAATCATCCAAGGCGAGCTTTGAAAGAAAAATTGCCAAGGACTCCAAAGATAACCACAAGGCATTCTTTAGCTATGGCAAGAATCTAAGTGGCAATGCTCAGATCTTCTCGGAGTTAGTGCAGAATGGCACAAAATACACTGAACCAACCGATATCGCCAACATCCTGGCAGACAGGTTCAGCGCAAACTTCACCCCCTCTCACCCCCAAAAGGGCCCATAACCATACCAGAAGGATGTAGAGTCCCTGAAATCACAGATACTCAGGTTAAAACAGCCCTCTCCAAAGCCAAAAACACAGCATCAATGGGACCAGACAGTGTCCCAGGCTGCGTCATACATGAGCTCAAAGACGAACTAACTCCTCACCTAAACACACTGTTCAAACTCAGCCTCTCCACAGACTATGTACCCATAGAGTGGTGCACAGCAATGGTTATTCCACTCAACAAAGGTGGAGCCACAACAGACCCCAGGAACTATCGCCCTTTAAGCCTGACTAGCTTGGTCTGCAAGGCTATGGAGCGCATCATCATGGAACTCATTAACAGAGACATTGGGAGCCTCCAAACACTGGACCCTACCCAGTTCAGCTTTGTTAAGGGCAGATCATGCCTCCTAAACCTGGTGGACTTCTTTGAGATAGTTACAAGGCTATAGAGAAGGGAAAGGTGGTACACACATCCTACCTAGACATCACAAAGGCCTTCAATGCCATTCCCCATTCTGGTATTATAGACAAGCTCACCAGCCTGAGCATAAACCCCTACGTCACAAGATGGGTTGCCAACTGGCTCACACACACAGAACCCACATGGTGAAAGTTGTGGGACTAGGTCCAACTCTAAACCAGTTACAAGTGGCATTCCCCAGGGCTCAGTCCTAGGACCCTTCCTGTTCGGCATATACTTCTCAGAGGTACAGGCAAGCACAGGAGGACTATGGCTGACCAAGTTCGCAGACAACTGCAAACTAGGGGCTATAATTGACTCTCTGGCTGACAAAGACATCCTCCAAAAGGGCCTCACTGAGATGGATACCTGCTGTCAAAATCATGGCCTCAAGCTAAATGCCAAAAAGTGCATAGTCATCCCCTTTGGAAAAAACAAAGTACCCACAAACTACCACATAGGTGGTAGTTCCCTAAATCCGGAAAATGTAATAAGGGATCTGGGTACCCAAGTAGATAGTAATCTCACCTTTGATAATCACATTGCCAAAGTGGTTAGAAAATCCTTCTACATGGCCCACCTAATCTCAAAAGGGTTTGCATCCAGATCAAAAGAGGTTATTGAGTCCCTCTACTCATCACTCATCATACCTATCATAGAGTACAATGCCCCATTTGGGATGTACCTTACAAGACACCTGCAACAGCTAGAAAGACCACAGAAGTACCTCACCAAGAGGATCACTGGCCTCAAACAGATGCCCTATGCAGCTCGACTGAAGAAACTCCAGCTGTACTTGGTTGCATACCGCCTACTCAGAGGTGATCTCTGCCTGACATACAAGGCCATGTCCAATCCAGAATTGATGGCCATGCTCCATCTAAAGAAAGCCTTATCCCCTCGAGCCACACGCTCTAGGGATCTAAACCTCACCACAACATTAAATAGGACATGCTGGAGGGATAGATTCCTGTCCCAGAGACTTCCCATGCTTTGGAACAAGATCCCAATCTACATTAGGCAGAGCTCGTCGCTAACACTCTTCAAAAGAAATCTTGACGAGTGGATGGGAAACAGAAAGTTTACCTCGGGGATCACTTCAGTGGCTCTGCTGGACAGAGGCACAGGGAACTAATCTAAGGGGGTGGCGAAAGCCAACACATTCTGGCTAGGGTTATAAGTGCCTTCGGGCAGATAACCTAGTACCTACCTATGAACCTATGAACCTATAACACAGCTAAATTCTGTCCTTCAATTCCAGAGCCATAATGTTCATGAAAGCTTCATGAAGACATCAGCAGGCCTACAAATGACTGAGTGATTGTATGGTCATCAGGACACTTATCTGAAGAATACCACAGGAAGGTGAGATGATTTTATGTGGGCAGTTACACTTCAGTACAGCATCCCTTAGTAGGAGATGATGGACAGAGTGAGGGTACCATTGAGTATACACAGACTTTGAATATGTGCATCTACATTACCAGTTAACCAAAGAAAAAACTTTGAAGGTATGTGATGTGGTTAGCATAAAATATGTTATGTATCAATAGAAACCTTAAACAAATTTCATTTAGGTTATGGAATGACAACAGTTAAATTACACTACTGGCAATTTGACATCTTAAAGGTAAAGTATTAGAATAATGACTACTCATAAAAGCACAGGAATGCCATAATAGTTAAGGTTTTTGCCTCCCATGCACAAGGTACAAGGTTCACACCCACCTGCCATTGTCTGTATGGAATTTGCATGTTCTCCCTGGGTCTCTTGGACATTCCTGCTACCTCCCAAAAATAAAAATGTTGACTCTTTCTACCACAAATGCACCCAAGAATGGAATTGTGGGCCACAACACAGACTTTAGATGGTACCCTATAAGGGGAGCAGTTGTACAGGCCAACTGGCTTGGCCATCAGCTGTGACGCACAGTATAGCTAAGATAGGAGAACAGAGATCACACACTGCATGTCATGTCAGGAATAAACACTCAGTGGTGTCAAAATTGGTTCTAAGTGATTCAGTCATATTCACTAATGTCACTAGATGGGCATGGGTATTTGTCAGTGATAAGGGGGACAAGGATCTGACCTATTTCAACCTATGCCAGGGATCCATACTAATGGTCAGAAGGGCGTATGTGTCCCTATTTGACAGTGCATGCCTGCTATAAAGACCAGCAGTCCTGGGTCAATAACCATGTGTGAGGACTATAGAACAGATAAGTAGTTGAACCAGGAAATACCTGGAAATTAGGTACAGAAGAAAAGATAGTGGTTGAATGCTGATGTCCAGGGAGTCATCAAAAGAAAGAAGCAGTGCAGGAAAAAAAGTGGAATACAGAAAAATTGGACCAGGCTAAGAAGGAATACTAGATGGCTAACAAAGAGAATAAGAGAGGAGTTGCAATAGAAAAGAACAAGGCATCAGAGTCACTCTGCTAGCTTCTAGAAAATGCAAGGCAAAGACAGAAAGATAAAGAAGATAGACAGACCCCGTCCATAAGGAATGCTAGCAGCAATCTGCTCACCAGCCCACAGGAAATCAAAGGCAGACAGAAGGTATACTTTCAGCAGCTTCTGAATGAAGAAAACCCCACAAAAGCTGTACTACCCCAGACACAGCCTATGATGGAGGAAGAGGAGGATCCTACCCTACAAGAAGTAAGAAAATGAAGTTAGGGAAAGCAGGACGCTCAGATGAAGTCACAGCCAGCATGATCAAGATGTTGGGTGAGTTGGGTGAAAAAGGACTCCTGAGGGTACACACAGCAGTATGAAAAGAAAGGCATATCCCAGATGACTGGAAAGTAAACATACTAGTGCTATGTTCAAGAACAAAGGGGGCATTCATAAATGTGGACAGTATAGCGGTATCAAACTCCTGTCACACTCCACGTGGAGAGAGTGATTAATAAATCACTAGGTAAAGCAGTAATAAGTAAGATGGGTGATGAGCAGTTCAGATTTGGATCAGGATGCAGCACAACTGACCTGATGTTTGCAGTGAGACAGATAGTTGAGAAGAAGCTAGAGATGAGGAAACAGTCCAAATGGATATTCCTAAACTTGGAGAAAGCATACGACAATGTCCCACAACAGCTGATATGGGCAGTACTGTTTTGGTCGGAAGTCTCAGAAACACTGGTAGAATTAGTGCAGGCTATGTACAAGGACCCAATAACTCAAGTACAAACAGTGTTCAGTCTCACAGAGGGGTTCCTATTGGGAGTGGGTGTGCTTCAGGGTTCATCTCTGAGCCCACTGCTGTTCATACTGGTGGTGGACTACAATGGCAAACAGTTTAGAAGTAACAGATCAACAAAGCTGCTGTATGCAGATAATGTGGCATTACAGGCAGACTTTTAACAAGAACTTTAGAAAAAGATAGAGGAACGGAATCCAAAACTGAAGGCATATGTGACAAAACTGCATATAGATAAGACAAATATAATAGCAGCAAATCAGGGAAATCAGAAGAAGCTAAAAATTCAGATAGAAGGGAAAATAGTGGAACAGGTCAACAGCTTCAAGTAAATGGGGAGGTGGCTGAGGTGAAGGGAATGTCTGAATGAGAGGATCAAAGCTATAATCAGAGGGGCTGTAGCCAGTCTGATAGGGGTAGTGTATGACAGAGGAATGTCAAAAAAGTTGAAAAGTAAGGTGTACAAACCCATGGTGGAACCAGTGCTACTTTATGGTACAGAAACTTGAACAGTAAAGGGAGAACAGTTGAGAAAGTTAGAGGTGATTGAGATTAAGTGTTGAGGTGGGTGGTAGGATGCACACTGAGGGACAGATGAAGAAATGAGGACATAAGAGCAGAAGCCAAAGTAGCTCCAATTGCAGAAAAATTCAAAGGGAGCAGTGGGCAATCTAATGAAGAAGACTTGGGACAGACAGGAAGAAGGCAAGAGAAGATGAGGGCATCTAGCAAAGAGATGAATGGATTGCAGACAGAAAACCTGCAACAGTCTGGCATGACTCTTGAAGAAGTTAGGAAAGTGGCATTGAATCGAGAGAGATGGTGACAGTTGATACGACAACCTGCACCCATGTAGAAAATAGCAAAAAGGGGGGGGGGATTGATGATGGTGGTGATGATGATGATGATGGTAAATGTACACATATAAAGGGTCAAAAGCAATTAAGTTTGTATATTGTTAATTAGACATCACCAATTATATCACTGTATTGCTAAATTAAAAAAATAACATCATTATTCTGAAAGTAACTAACAGCACTGATCCTGCAAATAAAACCTGTAACACAAACTATGGGTTTGAGCATCATGCTTGTAGTTAAGGAAGCACAGAAAGTAAACAGGCATCTGTATACAGCATCATATCAATCACAATCGTATTAAAAAAAACTAAATAAAAAACTAATTAAATACTGTATTTGCAAACCAGTAAACTATGTTAACTTCAACAGCAGGTTCATATATGTCAAGATGAAAGGATGAATGTGCATGCATAAATGATAAAGCAAATTTTACCATCTGATATATGTTCTGTGATTCAGACAACACCTAGTTTGTCTTTCTTTGCTATTAAACTTAAAATAATTATTTTCAATAAAACCTGATAATGCAGTTGTTCACAAATATATATACCAATGCATAGATTGCAAATACACACAATAATATGTACACATATAAAGGGTCAAAAGCAATTAAGTTTGTATATTGTTAATTAGACATCACCAATTATATCACTGTATTGCTAAATTAAAAAAATAACATCATTATTCTGAAAGTAACTAACAGCACTGATCCTGCAAATAAAACCTGTAACACAAACTATGGGTTTGAGCATCATGCTTGTAGTGGTGTGGTAAAACAGTGGTGCAGTGCAGTGCAGTGGTTAACATTGTCACCTCACAGCAAGAGGTTCTCCGGTTCGATTCTCGGCTGGGGTGCCTTCTGTGTGGAGTTTGCATGTTCTCCCTGTGTTCGCGTGGGTTTCCTCCGGGTACTCCAGTTTCCTCCCACATTCCAAAGACATGCATCTGGAGCATTTCTCCCCGGGCCTCCGCTAAAAACAGGCTCTGTGGAACCTAGTCGGACTTTCCCGGTCAACAAATGATAAATAAATAAATAAATAAATAAATAAATAATAAAACAGCCTCAAAAAATTAGCAAACATTTTTATGTATGTTTATATTACCTTGCCGAAAGATGACAATATTGAACGGCATAAATGTCGAAAATGCCATACATATAAACTGTTCTTGTGGGGGGGCTGTGCCCCCCACACCCCCCGCTAATTATATATACCAACTCCAAGATTGCACTACAGTGAGGAAAGAGCAAAGTTTCTCATCCCCACTGTACCATGATCCCGCAACAACACTTTTGATGTACGGCATTTACGACATTATTGCCGTTCGATATTTTCAACATGCGATAAGGTGAAGTAGACCCTTTTTATGCAGTATGTAAAACTGAAATAAGTCAGTATGGTTTGTCAATAAAGGCTAGTTACAAAAGACATATAGGAGCTGCATAGAAACTAGTGTAACACATTGCTAGTGTACCACATTTAAATCTGTTAGTGCCAAAAGTTAACCCTAAAAGCACAGAATCTCAAGTACAGATCACGATATGAAAGTGAAAATATATTGCGAAATGGTCTGTGATTTTTTTGTTTTTTTACATTACTATTTTTGAACATGAAAACTTTGAAATACAATTAAACTAATTTGTCAAGCAAGGGAAGAACCTTAACTATAACGAATAATAACACTTTTGGCTTCATCATTTAATACTGATAACATCAAAGTAATACAAGCAATTACTGATGCCTGTGTCTCAGCTGGAAAACTTCAAAGGGGGAGGTTTCTGATATGAAATCCATAAACTGTGGTCATGTGCAAGTGACTTAGCAAAGGTAGAAAAAGAAGTCAGAAATGTAAATAAGAAAAGTTGTACCATTTTTATGCAATTTTACAAAGATAATTCACACTTCTCTGTGAGAAAATAATGGGGAAAGTTTAAGATACTGAGCAGAAATTCAGTCTAAGGTATCTATATAACTATTTGTTATGCAAGAAATTTGGTAAATGAGCAAATCTTTCTGCAATGCAGTCATCAGCCATATATACCGGATTCATTACAAACACATTCTAAATCTGGTTTGATTCTTGCAGTAAAATTTCATAAAGTGCATGTAATAAACAGTTGTTCGTCAAAAATATTTACAAGTAAACCCTTCAGCAAGCCAACATCTTCAGTATAATACAACATGAGCATGACATCAATTCCCTACAACTCAATAATGGTCAAAAATGCACCTACATTCAGAAATGAAATAGAGATAATCATACAAGATCGAATAAATGAGATGGAATTTTATGAGATACCTACAGTTACGGGAAGCATGTAAGAAAAGCATGGCCTGCTTATCATTTACCCCGCCAGTTTACCATGTCTGCCACCATAACTTCTTGCTATTAATTCAGTTCCACCTACGCAAGTTTTAAATATCATTAGACCTCAAGTGACTAAAAAATATTGACTGTGCAATCATGTGACATCACCTCCAAAGTTCTTGAGCCTCACTGAGATTTCACAAATGATATAAAAATGGGAATTACTTGTGAAGGGTTGCATAATTCTTTGATTACTTACCTCCTTTTATGATAAACCTGTAACATACATATTAACATCATTGTGAAGGATTGCAGAGATGGGTACATATTATACTTAAGATTAGTTACATAATTTTGGTGATTCTTCATCTCGCTATATCATGCACTTTGACAGTCAAAGAGGAGTGACTATGGAGATTGACGATCACCAGTACGTTAGTCAAGGATACTTTTCATTACAGTTTCTTTACTTTATACATATTTATTGTGACATCACACATGTAATACCATTTAGCTTCTGGCATCACAATGAAGCTGCAGTCTTAACTGATTTCAAACACAGAAACAAAATTGTGGTGATATAACATATTGTATGGGCAACACTTGGCTACGGATATTATTAAACAGCATATACACAGACAAGTAAAATCCTCATGATATAACAAACTTTGAAACTCAGAACATAAAAACAAAACCAGTCCTAGTGTTGTACCACAATTCCAAAGACCACTCTAGAACAATAATTTTAGCACTTTCATCCACTTTTATTGATGTGAACTTCCTCAGAAACAATTAAATCTACCCAGACTTCCCTTTTTATACATTCCCTCACTCATGAAGCAGGAAATGACAGCAAATGATAATAAATAAAATCCCTAAAAATAATTACATTTCTATGTAAAAATATCATATAGTGACATTCATTTATATAATAAAAAACATTTTAAATTAATAGATTCGTTTAACCCAGGTGCATGGTCTGCACCGAGGTACAGCTGCCAAAAAGCTTCTTTGCATTCCAGTTTGCATTTCAGTTTGTTATTATTATCACCTTCAAAAATCACATTATCAACCTTATCCAGGACAAAAAATGTGAACGTTTTAAATTCAGAACATACAGTTGCATGTGTAGCTAAAGAATTAGACAAATCTTTCTTTTTTATAGCTAGTTTGTGTTCATATATCCTGCGTTTAAAACAACATATGGTTTTACCACTATAATAACCATCGCAGGACATACAGGTAGCAATGTAGACTATATATTCACTATTACAGGTGAAATAGTTATTAGCCCAAAATGCTTTGTTTATGTGACTTAAAGTTACAAAGGAGGAATTGTTAATAAATCTGCATTGTTTACAGTTTTTGCATGCATATGTACCTTTTTCAGTGTGTCCTTCCATTACTGTAGTACCTATAGTGTTATTCCCAAACTCTAGCATATTCTTAATGTTAGTAACTTTCTTGTAAGTGAATTTGGGTTTCATAACTATTGTTGATACAAGTTCTTTGTTTCCCAGCAGAACTTTCCAATTGTTTTCAATAATGTCTTTTATGTACCACATCTCATTAACTATAGGTATAGGGAAAGCAGTATAGTAATTCGCAACTCTGTTGTCAGGTACATCAGATGTATCAGTGATTATTGGACCTACCATTATATCTGTAGATTATAAAATGGGTGAAGCAATCCCCCTTCTTAGACCCATTACCTCTTCTTATATCTGTTGCAACCACTCTAAACTATAACCTCTTGATATAAACAGAGACCTCAGAAGAAGAACTTCTTCCAAAAAACTTTTGTCATTTGAAGGCAATCTGCTAAGTCTAATAATGTGACCCTTTACAACACTCCTTTTCATGTGTTGTGGGTGTAAACTATATGTAGATACTGATTAGCAAATACTGGTTTTCTGAATATACTACCCTCAAATTTCTTATCCTCATGATATGTTACAGCCATGCCAAAATATGTAATCAGAAACAAATGAAATGTACAGAGCCAGCAACCTTCTCTTCCCAAAAATAATATGCCAAAATGGCTTCTTCACCTGAAATAGACTTAGAAATAATGAAAAGTTCTATTTAATATCTGAAATGCGTGATCATGCATCCACTACAATTTAAATCGAACACTCCTTAGCTATAAGTAGGCCTTTTATGAGCCATTCTGCTGTGCAGACCACAAGTCACACCACTATTAAGCAGAGACTTCCTACTGCTTACTAAAACTACTTAAAGTCATTTAAGTTTATTGAGACAAACCTCAAGTTCAGATGCAGTAACAGAGCACTAAACTGTATGAAAGAAGAGTATCACTTACATTGCAGACCTTAGAATACAGCGTCAGCAGTCTTGGGGCATTTGCTATATGTCAGCAAACATTAAAATATGCACTAATTATTCCAAATGAGATAGTAGATATAGTACTGCTAACATGGCAATTCAGGTGAATTGTAAAAGGGAAAAATGTTAACTTGCAATATACCAATATCTTTTTAATTTAGAGCTCATTCTAAGCATAACAGAGTAACCCAAACTAAGTTAAAACAATTAAAAACATACATTAAATATGTTATCGCTTATAATTAGTAGTATAACAAGAATCTTTGACAGGCTTTTCTTTGTGTGCATTTTTATTAGGACATTGAAAGTGAAGACCACTGACTTTAACATATAGTAAGTTCTGTTTTTTCTCCACTTTTCAATTCTTAGCCAACTAATATTAGTAGACATACAGGCACAATTGAACATAGGGGCCACAGGATATGTTTTATGATAAAAGAAACCAGTGTGTTTTCATATTTTTTACTTTGAATTGTATTTTATTATTTGCTGAACTGCTAAGAAGGCTAGTCCACGGACCCTTTTCAGCAATGATCCAGGTGACAAAGCAAGAGTAAATAGAACATATATAAGCAGATTAGAGCAGCCCAATAATTGAATCTTGGGCTCCAGTGTTGTACAGCTGAGATCTTACCATTGATAACTGCCTAAAATAACATAATAATGAATAGAATTCACAATCATGTTCTGCCTAAATCCATTAGTAAGAGAAAAAAATGCTATAAACCACTGGATGACAAAAATACAGACACAGCAGGTATGATTAAATGAATCTGCTTAAAACTGTAGAAGAAGAATCGCAATGGATTCTTAAAAATGTTCAAGTAAGCAGTGCAAAACATACCCCAAAATGGGACAAGTAAAATCTGAATATTGTAAAACGAGACATGGTAACTGCCACAGCATTACTTATGAGGATAAAGATGAGAAGTGCTAACGGAATGTGAGGAACATTTGGTACAAATCATATCCTGCTTAGACGGTACAAGGTTAGGGAGCCAAGGTTAAAGAGGCATGTAGAACTTGTAGAAAATTTACAGGGGTTTAGTATTATGGGAGATATTTTCTAGCCAGATGTCAGTTCATTTGAGATACTCAGAAGATTGAATATACAATTCTGTTGAGCTACTCAGAAGATTTGAGTACAGAAGTTTAATTTACATACTCAGCAGACCAAGTACAGAAATCAGTTCAAATATCCTGCATATTAAATATTCAGAAGTCAGTTTAGATACTCAGAAGATTATATACAGATACTCAGAGATCTGTAAAAGTCCAGAAAATACAAAAAACAGAGGAGTTTGTCTTAATTCTGCCTTTACAGAAGAAAGGAACAATTCTGAGTTCAAATTTACAAAAGACGGTATAATTTAGCCTGGTTCAATTCATAAGAAATTAAATTACTACATCTACCACCACTACATGCCTACTACATACCATTACTACATATTGTACACTGACAGGTATTTACATTCAAAAATGTGCACATTGATTGGTCAGCCCAACCTGCTTGCCCATTGTAAATCGAACATATAACAAGTTCAGAGGTATGAGAGAGATGGGACAGGGAAAGTACAAAGAAAATCAGGTACATTATGCAAAACTAAAGAAATGTACCTGTTTATCTTTGTATTCCCAAACTCTAGCATATTCGTAATGTTAGTAACTTTCTTGTAAGTGAATTTGGGTTTCATAACTATTGTTGATACAAGTTCTTTGTTTCCCAGCAGAACTTTCCAATTGTTTTCAATAATGTCTTTTATGTACCACATCTCATTAACTATAGGTATAGGGAAAGCAGTATAGTAATTCGCAACTCTGTTGTCAGGTACATCAGATGTATCAGTGATTATTGGACCTACCATTATATCTGTAGATTTTAAAATGGGTGAAGCAACCCCCCTTCTTAGATCCATTACCTCTTCTTATATCTGTTGCAACCACTCTAAACTATAACCTCTTGATATAAACAGAGACCTCAGAAGAAGAACTTCTTCCAAAAAACTTTTGTCATTTGAAGGCAATCTGCTAAGTCTAATAATGTGACCCTTTACAACACCCCTTTTCATGTGTTGTGGGTGTAAACTATCTCTATGTAGATACTGATTAGCAAATACTGGTTTTCTGAATATACTACCCTCAAATTTCTTATCCTCATGATATGTTACAGCCATGCCAAAATATGTAATCAGAAACAAATGAAATGTACAGAGCCAGCAACCTTCTCTTCCCAAAAATAATATGCCAAAATGGCTTCTTCACCTGAAATAGACTTAGAAATAATGAAAAGTTCTATTTAATATCTGAAATGCGTGATCATGCATCCACTACAATTTAAATCGAACACTCCTTAGCTATACGTAGGCCTTTTATGAGCCATTCTGCTGTGCAGACCACAAGTCACACCGCTATTAAGCAGAGACTTCCTACTGCTTACTAAAACTACTTAAAGTCATTTAAGTTTATTGAGACAAACCACAAGTTCAGATGCAGTAACAGAGCACTAAACTGTATGAAAGAAGAGTATCACTTACATTTCAGACCTTAGAATACAGTGTCAGCAGTCTTGGGGCATTTGCTATATGTCAGCAAACATTAAAATATGCACTAATTATTCCAAATGAGATAGTAGATATAGTACTGCTAACATGGCAATTCAGGTGAATTGTAAAAGGGAAAAAATGTTAACTTGCAATATACCAATATCTTTTTAATTTAGAGCTCATTCTAAGCATAACAGAGTAACCCAAACTAAGTTAAAACAATTAAAAACATACATTAAATATGTTATCGCTTATAATTAGTAGTATAACAAGAATCTTTGACAGGCTTTTCTATGTGTGCATTTTTATTAGGACATTGAAAGTGAAGACCACTGACTTTAACATATAGTAAGTTCTGTTTTTTCTCCACTTTTCAATTCTTAGCCAACTAATATTAGTAGACATACAGGCACAATTGAACATAGGGACCACAGGATATGTTTTATGATAAAAGAAACCAGTGTGTTTTCACATTTTTTACTTTGAATTGTATTTTATTATTTGCTGAACTGCTAAGAAGGCTAGTCCACGGACCCTTTTCAGCAATGATCCAGGTGACAAAGCAAGAGTAAATAGAACATATATAAGCAGCTTAGAGCAGCCCACTAATTGAATCTTGGGCTCCAGTGCTGTACAGCTGAGATCTTACCATTGATAATTGCCTAAAGTAACATAATAATGAATAGAATTCAGAATCATGTTCTGCCTAAATCCATTAGTAAGAGAAAAAAATGCTATAAAACACTGGATGACAAAAATACAGACACAGCAGGTATGATTAAATGAATCTGCTTAAAATTGTAGAAGAAGAATCACAATGGATTCTTAAAAATGTTCAAGTAAGCAGTGCAAAACATACCCCAAAATGGGACAAGTAAAATCTGAATATTGTAAAACGAGACATGGTAACTGCCACAGCATTACTTATGAGGATAAAGATGAGAAGTGCTAACGGAATGTGAGGAACATTTGGTACAAATCATATCCTGCTTAGACGGTACAAGGTTAGGGAGCCAAGGTTAAAGAGGCATGTAGAACTTGTAGAAAATTTACAGGGGTTTAGTATTATGGGAGATATTTTCTAGCCAGATGTCAGTTCATTTGAGATACTCAGAAGATTGAATATACAATTCTGTTGAGCTACTCAGAAGATTTGAGTACAGAAGTTTAATTTACATACTCAGCAGACCAAGTACAGAAATCAGTTCAAATATCCCGCATATTAAATATTCAGAAGTCAGTTTAGATACTCGGAAGATTAAATACAGATACTCAGAGGTCTGTAAAAGTCCAGAAAATACAAAAAAACAGAGGAGTTTGTCTTAATTCTGCCTTTACAGAAGAAAGGAACAATTCTGAGTTCAAATTTACAAAAGACAGTATAATTTAGCCTGGTTCAATTCATAAGAAATTAAATTACTACATCTACCACCACTGCATGCCTACTACATACCATTACTACATATTGTACACTGACAGGTATTTACATTCAAAAATGTGCACATTGATTGGTCAGCCCAACCTGCTTGCCCATTGTAAATCAAACATATAACAATAGACAAAAGTCCAGTCACCCGAACTTTCTTCTATTAAAATATGATACTGAGCTTTACCCTTTTCTTGATTTTTTTTTTAAATATAAACTAACTTTGAAATCTGGACAGTTCAGAGGTATGAGAGAGATGGGACAGGGAAAGTACAAAGAAAATCAGGTACATTATGCAAAACTAAAGAAATGTACCTGTTTATCTTTGTATTTCTGCCCTGTTTCAATCGTATCACTGAAATGACTGGATTTCAAACTTAATTTTTTTATTTTTATTAAAAAAAAAAATGGCAGTGGAGACCTTCCTTTCTCCTTTGCTTCCTTTCCAAAGCACTGCTGTAAGCATGGGAACATGTCCCATATGCATGCACAGTATATCAAGAAAGCCCCAGGAGGGGAGCGTGGCTTAGATGGAAGCCTGATAGCAGCATAAAATCTCTGCTCTGCAGCTTTTCAACTTTCCTGACAGGATTTATTACTAAAAATCACCACAAATAATTTCAAATTAATAGTTCTATAAAGTACAACTCGAAAGCTTTCTTTAGGTGTATTTAAGAATCTCCAGATTTTCCTGTCAAACTAACAAGAAAGAAGGAAGGGAAAACTGCACTTAAAGAAAAGATGAGTCTTTTAAAATCTACACAGCAAGACAGCTCTCTGAAGAAAGAGATACACTCCATTCTGACAAATATCCAAGACCTAACAACAAAAATGGACAAACTAGATACAAAAGTGGATAAAATAAAAGAAGATTCCAATAAACAAATTGAAATAATGAGTGACATTCTAAAACAACAGACAATACAAATTTCAGCAATAGAAGAATCTGTCTCGGATATTGACAGCAGACTGATAGATGCAAAGAAAAATATGGAAACTCTCCTATTACAAAACAACAAACTCATCAATAAAGTAGATGATTTAGAAAACCGAACCAGAAGAAATAACATAAGGATATACGGTATATCAGAAGGAATGGAAGGAGACAATATGATTAATTTTTTGACAACATGGATCCCTAAAACACTAAATTTACCAGAGGCTCTTTCTTTTGGCTTTGAAAGAGCCCATAGATCACTAACTATAATCCCATCAAACAATAATAAGACATATCCGAGCTCAATAATAGCAAAACTAATGTCTAGCCAGGACAAAGATCTGATCTTAAAATCAGCTTGGGCTCTCTCTCCTATAAAAATAAATGCTCAGATAGTCAGATTTGATGACTACTCTACTACTGTTTTTACAAATAGAAAAACTTTCATTCCTTTCCTCAAATCTCTCAAGCAAACTGGTATTAAGGTACAATTAACATACCCTGCCAAAATTAGACTTTGCCTTCCTGAGGGGAAAAGAACCTTTGAAACTTTAGAAGAAGCCAACACTTTTATAAAGAAGAAGAATCTGGTAACTAGAGAAGATCAAATGGATAATACTTCAACATTAAAGAGACAAGCAGCAACAAAGTCTGACTGGACTGTGAAAGACAAGAAGAAACTCAAAGACAAATGAGCAAAATGTACTTTTTACCTTTTTTGTCTCCTCTATCTTAAATCTTTTGAATAGTCAACTAACATTCTGATAGCACAGATTGCTGCAAAGATAAACAATGTAAAATATGATTTTTATTTTCATTAATATCTCTATTGCTATTTTAAATCAATAATATAGATATATGAAGTAACATAACTTCATCCATCACATTTAGTATAAGCTGCAAGGTACTTAAGAAATGCCCAGCTGTTATTCTTAATAACCTTTAGTAATTAAAATGTATCCATTACATTTAGCATAAGCTGCAAGGTACCTAAAAAATGCCTAGCTGTTATTCTTAATAACTTCCATGAATTAAACTACATCTTGGATAAAGTATATATTATTATTTATTTATTTATTTATTTTCTCTATTATTACCTAAAAAGAAAACACACATAAAAAAGTTCATAAAATATAGCTAATGTAACATGTTGGGATTTACATAAATGCAATGTCTTACTTGCAGTGTGGTTATAGTATTCTATGTCTTGATTTTATGAAAACTATAGAGCCTACTAAAAAGGCTCTGTTTATGTTGTTTAACAAAGTACTGGAGATGTGTTCATTTAGTGAAGCAAGCATGACATATTACTTATAAATAACTTTTAAGCTAGAGCTTATATTTTATGCCTGTTTTTAAATAGTATGGAAGTAAATGTGCTTAAACTGCCATTTTTTTACAGTACATTAAATTTGTAACACAAATAAACTTGCAGCATTTCGCAAACATTTTTTTTAATCATTTGATACATGTTAAATATAATTCTCACCTTCTTACCTAAATGGTTTTGAAATTAGAGTTTTTGAAAGCAACTCAAGCCTTGTAATCCATCCACGAGCTTCATTTCTTCACAGAAACAACTGAGACACCTAGCAGGAACTGAACAATTGACCTCTGAACCTGTAGTTCCTCTTTGAGACCAACGGACCAATCGGAATGCTGGAAAAATGGCAAAGTAACTCAAAACATAAAACGAGCTTTATTTCAATATACCTGGCAAATAAAAATAATTATCTATATGTTTTACAAGGTTTATAATGCTGCTTGAATAACAAGGTGCTTTTTTGTTGTCAGGGCAACAGTTCCAATGTAATAATCACACTGCTGTTAATTTGTAGAGTGGTCCTCCTGATTTTGCCTCATACTGTCATGCTGTTCCTTCTAAAATGCTTCATTTCCTGGTAAAGCACTACATTGCATTCAGGCAGTAACGCAAGTAATACATAGTTATTATTGTTTAGAAAATGAAAGTTAGTACAACATGTGTTGTATTAACAGGAATTCAGCTAGAGTAAGGTTTTAAAGCCATTATTTCTCGTCTTCGCTGCTGATTGTTCAATAAAGAAGTTAAAAGCTTTGTTATGACTGAGCAGCCACTGTTGTATGTATAATCTATATATGAAGAATAATCAGGAAATAGACAAAATGATTCTGTCTTCCTATAAAAACGCTACACACATTCATATTAATCTTTGGTCTGTAAAACTATCCTTTTGCTGAATTCATTGCTAAGAAAGTCATTCCACTAAAATAAAAACGAGTTGTGAAGTTCCCTCCTTTTTGTGCATCATAACTGCCACTAAATCTTGTGCTAGAATCAAGGGGTCTTGCTCACAATAACTCATAAGCAATGGACTACTTAATCTACTCGCAGTATTCATCAGCAGTGCCAAACAGCTGTAGAAAGAGATGTACTACCTACAAGAAATAAAGTGTCATAACATTTTTGAAAATGTCATGACTTAATTGGACGTTATTAAGTTATGGTATTGTCCCTCTTACAAACACTCACCTTGAAAAGGTAATACAAGACATTCCATCAGCTCATTGGGGGTGTTGTCCTTATAATGGAAGAGTACCAATAAAAATATAATAAAAAAGCAGTGCAGCCACTTAATACAATACATTTTTTTGAACATTGGTTATGTGTGGAGATGGTGCACAAATGCATTACATACTAAAGAAGTATTGGTTAAAATGTCAATGCTAAAGTATTTCACCCTTAGTTTTTGTAATAATTTTAAGGGATACTGTGTTATACTGTTGCCATAACTTGTTAACTTTATGATGTGATGAGATTTTTTTCTCTAAGTCTTGTCAGTACCTTGCAAGACACATTATGAGAAAATATAGAGATTAACCAAATATTATATGTTAAAATATTGTGGATGAAGGTCAAAAAATATATGTACAAATGCATACTCCTTTTCTTTTTTTTTATACTGTTTCCCCAACTTGACACCTCATGAAATATAACATTTGTAGTAACGTACTGAAATTTTATTTTTTCTTAAATTTTATATGGCCTAGTTTATTTAAACAAACTTCTGTTTTTTGGGGAGGGGAAATGAAGGTTATAATAGAATAAATACTTTAATTAATAGATAGTTTATGCACACATAAATTTAAAAGTTTGCTGTTACCATTCTCTGAATGATTGATTGTAAGAATAGTAAGGTATTATATATTACTTACATTTAACCTTAATCAAAATATTAGTTCATTTAAGCTATACAATATATAACCCTATCTTCTTTTTGGTTATTAATGAAGCATGCAGTTGCAGTGTCCCAATGTTATTGATTATGTGTTGGCAGACCTGTGGCTTGTATGTAACACATATTAAGCCAGGAACACTAGGTTCCATGAAGAAGGATGTTATTGTAAATACAATTTTACCTTCTTTAGTTGTTACAGAAACTCCGTCCATAACACATTTTGTTATAACCTACAAGGTTAATCCCCTAGAAAATCATTATAGCTATTTTGAAGTATTATACATTTTAAATGGTCTTAACGTATAATTGTCTATCACTGAATGTTAATGGGCTAAATAACCATATTAAAAGAGCAAGCATTAATAAGTACCTTTCTTTACATAAGGCTGATATAGTATTTCTTCAGGAGACACATTTAATATCCCAAGACTTAAATAAGCTAACACTAAAAGACTATAAAATATTGACTAGTTCCCAATTTAATTACAAAAGAAGAGGTATACTAATTCTTTGGAAAAAAAAGTCTAAGGCTTCCAGAAATTGTAAACTCATATATAGACAAAGAGGGTATGTTAACTTTAGTAGTAATTAAGCTTGAAAGGAAATACTATACACTCATAAACTCTTACTGGATCCCTGGAATTGGTACAAAGTCAGTAAAGAAATACTTAGAAATTATAACTTTACCTTCTAGAGGAGAAATGATAGTTGCAGGGGATTTTAATTGTATTCTTTCATCTGATGAAACTATAAGTTCTAAAACCTTCAAGACCTCCCCTGTAGCAAAACACCTACATAATTATATCAATACAAGAAATTTAAAACACATCTACCATATAAAACGTCCCTCTTCCCTAAAGTTCTCTCACTATTCATATAGGTTTGGGACACAAGCTAATATAGATAAAGTCTTGGTGTCAAATTCTTTACAATCAAAAATAGATAATGTATTATTAATATCTTGTCCCCTTTCTGATCATAATGCCATTACTTTTAGTATAACTTTTCAAACTGAACCCTTAATACATTGCCAATGAATACCAGCTTATATTACAAAAATAAAAGGCTATCAAGAATTGATGTTATCAGAAATTAATCAGATTTTAGAAACAAATAACAATGGAGAAGTTTCAGATAAAATTCTATGGGACACCCTCAAAGTTGTATTATATGGAAAAGTTAAAATGTGGTATATGCAAAAAAGAAAGGAATGGGATAAAAGACTACAAGATATTCAAACTGAATTAGATAACTTAAAAGGTAATCTTACACCAAATGATAAGAAAGTCTTAGATAATATAAACAAATTAAACAAAGAATAGCAAAATGTATTGCAACACAAAATATATATAAATATAGAGAAAATCTTTTTTTTTTGTATACTGTTTCCCCAACTTGACACCCCATGAAATATAACATTTGTAGTAACGTACTGAAATTTTCTTTTTTCTTAAATTTTATATGACCTAGTTTATTTAAACAAACTTCTGTTTTTTTGGGGAGGGGAAATGAAGGTTATAATAGAATAAATAATTTAATTAATAGATAGTTTATGCACACACAAATTTAAAAGTTTGTTGTTACCATTCTCTGAATGATTGATTGTAAGAATAGTAAGGTATTATACATTACTTACATTTAACCGTAATCAAAATATTAGTTCATACAGACTCTACAATATATAACCCTATCTTCTTTTTGGTTATTAATGAAGCATACAGTTGCAGTGTCTCAGTGTTATTGAATATGTGTTGGCAGACCTGTGGCTTGTATATAACACATATTAAGCCAGGAACACTAGGTTCCATGAAGAAGGATGTTATTGTAAATAAAATTTTACCTTCTTTAGTTGTTACAGAGACTCAGTTCATAACAAATTTTGTTATAACCTACAAGGTTAATCCCCTGAGAAATCATTATAGCTATTTTGAACTATTATACATTTTAAATGGTCGTAACGTATAATTGTCTATCATTGAATGTTAATGGGCTAAATAACCATATTAAAAGAGCAAGCATTAATAAATACCTTTCTTTACATAAGGCTGATATAGTATTTCTTCAGGAGACACATTTAATATCCCAAGACTTAAATAAGCTAACACTAAAAGACTATAAAATATTGACTAGTTCCCACTTTAATTACAAAAGAAGAGGTAAACTAATTCTTTGGAAAAAAAGTCTAAGGCTTCCTGAAATTGTAAACTCATATATAGACAAAGAGGGTATGTTAACTTTAGTAGTAATTAAGCTTGAAAGGAAATACTATACACTCATAAACTCTTACTGGATCCCTGGAATTGGTACAAAGTCAGTAAATAAATACGTAGACATTATAACTTTACATTCTAGAGGAGAAATGATAGTTGCAGGGGATTTTAATTGTATTCTTTCATCTGATGAAACTACGAGTTCTAAAACCTTCAAGACCTCCCCTGTAGCAAAACACCTACATAATTATATCAATACAAGAAATTTAAAACACATATGCCATATAAAACTTCCCTCTTCCCTAAAGTTCTCTCCCTATTCATATAGGTTTGGGACACAAACTAATACAGATAAAGTCTTGGTGTCAAATTCTTTACAATCAAAAATAGATAATGTATTATTAATATCTTGTCCCCTTTCTGATCATAATGCCATTACTTTTAGTATAACTTTTCAAACTGAACCCTTAATACATTGCCAAAGAATACCAGCTTATATTACAAAAATAAAAGGCTATCAAGAATGGATGTTTTCAGAAATTAATCAGATTTTAGAAACAAATAACAATGGAGAAGTTTCGGATACAATTCTATGGGACACCCTCAAAGTTGTATTATATGGAAAAGTTAAAATGTGGTATATTCAAAAAAGAAAGGAATGGGATAAAAAAGACTACAAGATATTCAAACTGAATTAGATAACTTAAAAGGAAATCTAACAACAAATGATAAGAACGTCTTACATAATATGAATAAATTAAACAAAGAATATCAAAATGTATTGCAACACAAAATATCTATAAATCTAGAGAAAATGAAATTATGCTCATACTGTATAAATCCTAAAAGTCTACATAGAATTGCAGTTTGCTGAAAGTACTTGAAAGAAAGAAATCACATAAAAGAAATTACATATGTTGAAAATATGAGAAAAATTAAAGCTACAAATTTAAATTCCATACTACAAGGTTTCAAAAAACATTATGAGAATATAAATACTCTCAAACCAATAAATGAAAATATAAATCTAGACAAATTCTTATCTGATAATATTCTAAAGACCTTATCCCCTGGGAATATTGCTAAAATTGATAGACCTTTCACATTTACAGAACTAAAAAATCAAATAAACAACTTAAAAACTAATAAAGCACCAAGGTTAGATGGTTTAATTCCTGAAATATATAAAATCCTTCCTGATAATACCTTAAAAATACTACTAAACACATTTTGGGAAATCAAAACTACTTATAATATCCCACCATCATGGAGATATTCATTAATCTCTCCCATACTTAAACCTGATAAAGAGCCTACTTACTGTTCCTCCTATAGGCCCATCTCACTATTAAATATAGATTATAAGATTTTCATGAGCATAATATCAAATTCCATTATACCTAGCCTAATAGAGGAAGATCAAATGGGTTTTATTAAACAGAGAAAAGTCCAAGATAATATAATAAGACTTCTGACTCTTATAGATTTAGCTAATAAAAATAAAAACAAATTAACAATAATGAGTCTAGACATAAACAAAGCCTTTGATTCACTGAGCTGGTCCTATCTATTTAAAGCTTTACAACACTATAAATTTTCCCTAAATTTTATAAAATTAATTAGAAACCTTTATGAAGACTCTGTTTCTTTTGTAAAAATAGGCTCTTTCTTATCCCCCTCATTTAAACTTACAAAAGGAACAAAACAAGGTTGCCCTATTTCCCTTTTAATTTTTGCTCTAGCTGTAGAACCACTAGCCAACTATATTAGAAATAATGTTCACATTAAAGGCTATAATTTAAATAGTAACATATTTCCAAAGATTCAGCTATTTGCGGATGATTTGTTACTAACTAGTGGGGACATTGATACATCTTTAGATCAGCTACTTAACACTTTAGATTTATTTGAAGGTTTATCTGGACTAAAATGTAATTATAACAAGACCCACATTTTGTTAATAAATAAAAAGATGACTATGAAAATGAAAAGTTATAAATGCTTTAACTGGGACAATACACAAATTAAATACCTGGGTGTTCAAATGAATTCCACTCTTAAGAATACAATTACTACAAACTATAATATCTTAACAAATCTAATTATTAATCTCACAGATAATTGGACCAAACTTTATTTTACTTTTGAGGACAGACTAATGCTAATTAAAATTATAGTGTTACCCAAAATTCTTTATATAAGTCAGTCTTTAATCATTCCCCCAACCATGAAAATATTAAAAAAAATTAGTAATAACTTACTAAAATTTCTGTGGTATCCTCAAAAACCCAGAATATCTTTACAAAGACATGTTGCAAGTTGGGAAGAAGGAGGTATTAGTTTTCCTAATACTGAATATTATGTAAATGCTTCTATTTTTAATATAATCCTTTTATGGTTAAACCCCTCATATAATTCATATTGGAAACTATTACATGAAAAAAATTTATTAAACAATAATAGAACATTAATTGACCCTCTAACTACAATACACCAAAATACCTTTATTTCGTCTTTAAAAAATATACATACAAGATAAGCAGAAGTTAAAATCTTGCTCCTTTATCAGTCTAATAATAGCAAATTTCATGAAAATCACCCAATCTAACCAGTCAATTAAAAGCCTATTAATATTCATTTTTCCATTTGCTTATACTAATGAATGTTTAATATCTTTTGATAAAAATAAAATGTTTGAATTTAAAAATAATGACTTAATATACTGGAACCAATTCTTATCCACTAATGGAATTTATTCAGCTAACCATCTAATTACTAGATACAGCCTACATAATAATAACTGGATAGACATACAAATCTGCAGAGAATTTATATATAACAAAACTATATTTTCCTTACAAACCCATGGAAACAACATACCTAAAACACTAGAACTTTTGACTAACATAATTGATGATTCTTTGAAAGGTACCTCATTTATATCCCTAATATATAAAGTCATTAGACTGATAATTCCACAAATGCTTCTTTTTGGGAACACTCCACCAAAATAAATAATGGAGAATTTACTACTAAAAACAAGAAACTACTTCTAAAATCAGTACAAAAAACAACAATTTCTCCTTACTAGAAAATATATACATAGGAATTCCTCCATAGAAGTTATTATACACCTCAAAGAATTGCAAGTATGTACAAAACAAATTATATGAAATGTTGGAGGTGTAAAGCTACAGACGGTGACTGGTTTCATATGATTGTTGCGTGTAATATGTTATCCCAATTTTGAAAGGAATTTGAATGTTTATGTAAGGCCTTATGGAATGATAATTGTGAAATTTCAAGTTCACTCATTTTATTTAATGTACCAGTACCAGAAATCGTACCCAGATCTCAAACACATCTTCTTTGGTCAATACTTGCAGTAGCAAGAAAGGTTGAGACAAAAAAATGGAAAACTAACTCTCCTATATCTTTCAGAAATGTATTTATTTATTTAGCCAGGACCTTATGTGAAAAAGAAATATCTAGGTTAAAAATGAATACAAAGAATTTAACACACAAATTAATTGCTTGGGAAAAGTTACAATCATTACTAAAAAATTATTAGATGATTTCCTGAATGTATATAGAAGTATTTCCTTGTTATGGACTTTGTAAATAATTTGTTTCAGTTTTGAGTGTAAATATGTTATTACTGTTATTATTCTTGTTATAAAAATAAATAAAAAACATTTTTGAAAAAAAAAATAGAAAACCCCAGGATACCAATAAGAAGGAGAAAAACACCACGGCACCATTATTCAAAGACATTATTTAAGAAAAGTAAGTAATTTTTTTCTTACATAATGTCATTGCATAACAGCAATAACCCACGGCTGTGTGTGGGTAATGCTGGATTTACCTATGGTTGGCTTTGTTTGGTCACTCGGGCTTTGCCCTTATGACCAATTCACATCAACTGTGGGTAAATCCAGCATTACCCACATCCAGCCATGGGTTATTGCTATAGTAAACCACCTTTATCAGGCCTACAGTGTGTACAGACTTTTATGCTGAAAGATACAAGAAGATCTGACACACAAAGGAGAAACTGAGATATTTGGTATTTGTCAAGTACAACACCAGGTAATTAAAAGATAAAGACATCAGACACCTGATGTCATATCTGACAATGGTCCACAATGCAAAAGTCAGGAAGTAAGATTTATATGTGAATGAGAATTCAGACATACAACACTCAGTCCAAACTGTTCACAGGCTAGTGAATAAATGAAAAAAAATATTTAAAACAATGAGGACTGTCATGTCACAGTTTAGGAATGCAGGAATATTACATAGAAGAGACTCAGCCTTAACAGGTTTAACTATTAGTGGTCAGAAGATTAAAAAGCGGCATGTTACCCACTTCATCTGCATTAATCATGCAAGAAAGCCAACATAATGTACAAAAAATGCTAACAAGAAATCAACAGATAGAATAACTACCAATGACAGTAACTGCAAAAGACTGCAAGAGATGCATGCTGTATACAGAGCAGAAATAGAAATGCCACTGAAAACCTTTAATCTACACCCTCAAACTGAAGTCACTGATAAAACAGCAAAGCTAAAACCTTTTATTTTCTCTGGGGAAGATGGAAAGCTGTATTGAACAAACAGTGCACATCTGTAAAAGACAAATTCACTGAATCTGAAGTTGCACAACAATCAACAACCTGAAACGCCACAACTAGTCCTTTTTTAAGGAAATAGAGACTGTGAGAAGTGTGATAGTCAACAGGTACATAGAAAAACTCCCCAAGTTGTGTCTCAGAGTAATGCTGTAGCACAGCAAGATCTACAGTGAAAGGAGGAACAGATGTCCACTGTAAATAACTCTGTTTATAGGTACTTACTGGGCTGTGAGGATCTTAAAAAATAGCCTTACACTCCTAGTTTTTAGCCATTACATTTTGCATGTAAATAGCCCAGAGGTGGGCTGAACAGGGATTTGTTAGTACATTTACATATTTCCCATATCCATGAGGGACCAGGGTGCTAAACAGGGGGTGAATTCATGATTACTCCTCCATTCATCCAAATTATGTTTGAATAGAGTAAGAAAAGTACTTTATTTTATTTGAAGTGGAAGAAGGTTCCACAGAAGTGGTATCCTCTGTGATACAAACCTGTTCATCCAACATGTTCTGTTATTTTACAAAACAGATTGAGATCCCTTGAGTGTGAGTTTATGATACCATTAGACATGCAAGTGTGTAACAGGTCTGACAGAACAGGGCCTGCTGAAGCTCTATACATGATGCAGAGGTCACCTGTAAGACACTGAGAAGATACATGATGCAGAGGTGACATGCTGATACTGAGAAGGCTGGAGCACTATACATGATGCAGAGGTCACCTGTATGAAACTGAGAAGGCTGAAGCACTACACATGATTCAGAGGTCACCTGTATGACACTGAGAAGGCTGAAGCTCTATGCATGATACAGAGGTCACCTGTATGACATTGAGAACACTGAAGCACTATACATGATGCAGAGGTCACCTGTATGACACTGAGAAGGTACATGATGCAGAGGTCACCTGCATGACACTGAGAGGGCTGAAGCACTATACATGATGCAGAGGTCAGCTGTATGACACTGAGAAGGCTGAAGCACTATACATGATGCAAAGGTCACCTGTATGACACTGAGAAGGCTAAAGCTCTATGCATAATGCAGAGGTCACCTGTATGATATTGAGAACACTGAAGCACTATACATGATGCAAAGGTCACCTGTATGAAACTGAGAAAGCTGAAGCTCTATGCATGATGCAGAGGTCACCTGTATGACATTGAGAACACTGAAGCACTATACATGATGCAAAGGTCACCTGTATGACACTGAGAAGGCTGAAGCTCTATGCATGATGCAGAGGTTACCTGTATGACATTGAGAACACTGAAGCACTATACATGATGCAGAGGTCTCCTGTATGACACTGAGAAGAGGACGAGGCTTTGAGATGGTCTGTAAAGTTTTTGATGATTTAGGCCCTTGATTTTTTTAGTGACAAAGTGTAGTGGTCATACCAGATGTGACAAGTATTTGGGCAAGTTCATAGGTTGGTACTAGGCTATCAGCCCTAGGGCCTATACAAGCCTAGCCATAACAATTCCCTGGCTATTTCTTCTCACATTATTTACTTCCCTGGACCCCTGTCTAGCAGGGTGAATGACATTATCCCCAGGGTGAATTTCCTTTCTCCCATCCAATCATCAAATACATACCAAAAGGGACATAATGATCAGCCTAATGAATGCCAAGTGCAGTGTACTGATTGCATCCCTGGATCTGGACATAATACCTTTAGATATACGCTATGCAATGAAAAAGGACTTCCTTACAACAGAGGATATATGGTGATAAAAGGATAGTTCATTGTTGACATAGGCTCCCAGACCCCTAAATGCAGGAGAAATTTTTACATGCTAGTTTTCACTATTGTAGGTACAAGTGCAGTACTGCCAGCTGAAAGATACAATTATACACTCCTTATATTTACTTTTAGCCCCTGATTTTGACACCAGCAATTTGTTTGGGACAGAATTGGGACTGTTAGACTTTTAGGACTGTTTGACAGGACTGCTATATACTATAGCTATGGAAGAAAATTGAAGAAAACAGATGGATGCAGTGACTGCTTGAGAATTACAACTAAATCTAAGGACTGAATTACTTCATTTACTAAATGTGTAAAGAGGTTTTTTATTTGATGAAAACAGCCTGTAAAAAGCTTATTACAAAAAAATTAACTTTATAAGATCATTATGACCATTTTAACGTAATGCATGTCATCCAATTTATAACAAGAAAAGAGATGTTAAATATGAGGTATATATCTTTAAAACATGACAATCTAACTATAGTGAGTTGCATTATATCTGGTTAAATTCTGAAGATCTTACAGTTTGAATACATGTCTCATTGAGATTATACTGCACCAACAGTATCTGTGCCTTTTTTTTACTGGCCATTCAGATATGACATACCTTGTTAACCCTGGAATGCATAAATATGACTCCCTAAGACTGCACAACTAACTCTAAGCAATAATGAAAATAGAATAACAGAGTATTCATAGTGGCACATGTTCCCTGTTATGTGGAGGTTTGTGTACTGTAAATATTCACAACTATGCATTGTTTTTTATGCATTTTATACTGCTCTATCAAATTCTTTTTAGTGTATTAACCCAAACAATCCTTTGTCCCCATCTGAGAATGAAATATATTTGGAGTCATTTTTCCAGCTTTTGCCACTAGTCGTCCTTTAAGGAGACAGTGTCAGATCCTAATTGTAGTGCAGAGGATGTCATCGGTATGGCTGAGAAGAGAGCACAGGTTGGAAAGGAGACTTGCAGTAGCTGTAGCACAGAGCCTTTAAAAAAATCTGTGGGCATATCTTTAGGAATAGGGTACATGTTGTCCCACCCAAACACCTGCAATCAATCTCTGTGAGTTGGTACAGGTAGTAAATACCAGCCAACACCATTTTAGTAGATTCTCAATTTTTCTAAAATTAGTTCATTTTGCAGCCAGTTCCATGCTACCATTTTTTGGAGGATAACATTACCTATCTCTCCCTTTCACTTTGTTGAATCACGCTCATTTATAACAATTTGCTTATCACAGCTGTAAATTAACCAGTTATCTGTCCTTGCACTTTGTTAAATATTTTGGTATGTGGGGTTTAAGACCATTAATTTCTATAGTTTTTGTTGCTGGACTGTTTTAGAATTTGATACCCATACATTTCTTCATAACATCACTCATATAATGATAAATAAGATATTAGGGACAGCCTAAGATATGCTTTTTATGTGATAAAAAGGATCATTTAATTAACAATTGCAATAAAAGAAGATGCTTTTCATGTGGGAAAATGGGAAATGATGCAATTGTGAATTGAGATGTTATAAATATAATAAAAAGGTACATTTGGGAGGGGGATGTGAAGAAAAAGAAAGGAAAATCATATTCAGAGATGGTGAAGAAGGGAACGGAGAACAGAAAAGAAGAAGTACCAGAGGTAAAGAAAAACAAACTTCTTGCAATGTGTATTGAAAAAAAGGAAGACACTGAACTGGGCAGATATAAGTAAGTTATGGGATGAGGTAATTTCACCACTAGAAATCAAAGCAGGCAAGGTAAGAGCTTTTATATATATATATATATATATATATGTGTGTGTGTGTGTGTGTGTGTGTGTGTGTGTGTGTGTGTGTGTGTGTGTGTGTGTGTGTGTGTGTCTGTGAGTAAAGAAAAATATGAGAAGAAGGAAAACAGTGTGTCATGGAATTTGTATGCGTTAAAACTTTTTATAGAGGAACTAAGAAAAATATTAGCATACAATTTATAACTGAAGTAGAAAAGAGAGTTTAATAGGACATTTACTGAAGTTATGTAAAAATGTATTAGATATGTCAAATGTGTATGATAACAGAGGTCTGTGAACAGGGGCTTGGGATTGCAATTTGATTTTGAAAATCAAAAATGAAAGTATTGTGCATATACTGAGTATTATAAATGTTGAGGGTAACAGAAGTATGGTGAGATATTAGGGACAGCCTAAGATATGCTTTTTATGTGATTAAAAAGGATCCTTTAATTAGCAATTGCAATAAAAAAAGATGCTTTTCATGTGGGAAAATGGGAAATGATGCAATTGTGAATTGAGATGTTATAAATATAATAAAAAGGTACATTTGGGAGGGGAATGTGAAGAAAAAGTGATGGAGAAAGAAACTGTAGAAGTAATAACACAGCATGATCAAAAGGGTAAAGAGGGGCAAAAAGAGTTTGAAATGGTAGAAACATAAATAGAAATAATGGATAGTGAACAAGTAGTGCAAAAAGTTAATTAATTAACATTAAATGCTTTTTGATTGTGCAAAGTTTATAATGATTGAACAACTTTCATGTTTGGATTTATAATTCTATAGTGGAACTTTAATAGTTCGACTGAGGTGATTACACCCACTAGTTCTCAAGTGATTACAGGTTAATTTGTGACTTTTGTCATTATTTTTAAATATTGGATGCGTATGTTTTTACATTCTTTTTAAAGAGTTTTCTGATGAAGTTCTGAAATAGGGTAGTACAGTGGTGCAGTGGTTAACATTGTCGCCTCACAGCAAGATGTTCTCTGGTTTGATTCTCGGGTGGGATGCCTTCTGTGTGGAGTTTACATGTTCTCCTTGTGTTCGTGTGGGTTTCCTCTGGGTACTCCAGTTTCCTACCACAATCAAAAAACATGCATCTGGAGCATTTCTGTGCAGAGTTTGCATGTTCTCCCTGCATTCGTGTGGGTATCCTCCAGGTACTCCGGTTTCCTCCCACAATCCAAAAACATGCATCTGGAGCAGTTCTCCCCAGGCCTCCACTGAAAATAGGTTCTGTCCTAGTCAGACTTTCCCAGTCAACAAATGTTAAATAAAATAAATAAA
Source organism: Protopterus annectens (assembly GCF_019279795.1). Lineage (NCBI taxonomy): Eukaryota > Metazoa > Chordata > Ceratodontiformes > Protopteridae > Protopterus > Protopterus annectens. Next base: position 736,665,198 of record NC_056727.1, on the reverse strand, counting down.
TAAATAAAAAGATCAAAAGCGCTCATACTCTTTAGTCTGGAGCTTTGTCTTGGTTTTTGGTTTGGTTCCTTGGTTACTTCCATTATACCACATTTTCTATGTTTAGTTATGTCTAGAAAGATTATTCAATATGTAGCAGTTAACATGAAAATTATTGTAGCAGTGGATTTTAACTATAATTTAAGACAGAATAAAAAGGAAGCATATGATGTTAAACTAGTATGGAACATTATAAAAGATGGACAGTTAAAAACCTGGAATTCAAAGGCATGGACATATAGGCGAGGATAAAGGAGGACAGAAATAGATTATTTTTTATTGTCAGAAAGTTTATAATAGTAAAAGAAAGTGTCTTGATGACAGGTTTTTCAGATCCTAAAGTAATATGGATGATAATAAAAGAAAATGTGGAGTACATAAAAATAGGGAAAGATTTAAAAAGTGTGAATGAGATGAAATGGGATATTTTAGGGAGAAAACATTTAATGAAATTATGGCAAGATCATGCAGAGTTGGTCAGAATGGTGGTTAAGTGTTAAAATAAAATATAAAAAGTGTTATGTAATATGGGAGAAATAAACCATAAATACAGAAAAAACTAAAATATAAGAAGTTAAGTGATGATACTATTGACTGTTTAGAAAAAGATAAAGAAAAGTTCTTTATTAAAGAACTGGAGTTATATGAATTGAACAAGAAAAGAAAAATGTTTGTGTTACAGCATATAGGCATAATATAGTTAAGGCAATGGTAAACAGGTGGCTAAATGAAGATATACAGATTGAGAAAGGTATTAGACAAGGTTGTCCACTGAGTGGTACATTATTTTTATTAGTAATGAATGTGATATCTGCACACATGGATAGAGAGACGGAATTGATGAGTCATATTTCCAGTGAATGGATAAAAATGCCTATTTTGTTAATCTATACATACAATATTATTATTGTTGCAAAAGGCAATTAACTATGCATATAGTGAGAAAACAGTTGAAAGAAAGTACTAACTGATAGGATTTTCAATAAACAAAGAATAAAGTCAAGGATTAGGATGTGAGGGGATGATTGAAGGAATTAAATTTAATATGACAAAAATCAAAATTCTTGGAATTAGTTTTGGGAAACAAGAAATTATAAAAACAATATGGAAAGAAACTGCAGAGGAAATGAAACATATGTGTATGTTTTGGAAGTCTTTTAAACTTTAATTTAATAAAAAGTATATTTAGATAAATCTATTTTGTTATCTAGAAATGCTTATTTAGCAGCTGTTTTCAGTTTTCATTTGAATACAGAAAAAATAAATGGATAATACATTTTTTCTTTATTTAGAGATCTAGGTTAAATCCAGTTAAAAGGCCAGTTTTATATGTGAGCAAGGAAAAAGGATGCATGGGGCTAGTAAAGCCAGTAGTTTATACTGCATTGTTACATTTACAGAGTGATGAAACATTTAAAGGACAATGAGGCCTCTTTGTTAACACAGATATTAAGTTTAAAGTATAAAATTGAATAGGTAATCTTTTTAATTAAAACAAATGAGAGTTTGTTGCAATAAAGACCTGGAGAATTATCAAGATAAGATTATTCTCTGGAAGATAAATGTAAAGGAGGTTGAAAATAGGGGAAAATAATGGTATAATAATATCATGGAAAAGTTTTTTTTTTCAAATATATCCATGAAAGCAGTTGAATAAAGAACAAAAGAGCACCATAACTTCAATAGTAGAAAAATATAAGGATGTGATAGAATGCCAGGTATATAGTGATTATAGTGTATATAAAATGTAAATAAGTATGATTATTTTAATAAAGGACCCCATCTTTGTCATTGGAGGTGGAATAATTTTGCTGCTGCACGTCCTTCTTCTATTCCCATGCACAGACAGACAGAGAAGCTGTGCAATAATGGAAGGAGAAGAGAGCTGTTCTGTTGGCGATAGCAGTGTGCTTCTTTCAAGTCAGACAGAAAACTGTTGAAAAGCCAGTGAACAGTACACATAGGGTCTAGCTGACTTTGAACATCTGTATTTTGAAGAAGTTGCTGTAACTGAAACTGCTTCTGGAGGTTTGCCTGATGAAAAACTGGTTGATTTATTGAACACATATGATCCTGGAAAAGTGTCTGATATTTCGTGGTTGAATATGATGGAAAAGGTTTTCAGAATGGATAGTGTGTTGGGTGGAAAGGAAATGAAATGAGTTGTGAGCTGGATAGACATAAGATTACAGGTACAATCTGGAAAAATCATATGCTGAATCATTTGGAAGAACAAAACTTAATAAAAAAGAAAAAAAGGTTTGTTGTTCAGATAAGAAAGAAAACATAATATATTTGTTTGTGGGATCATTTATTGTTACCTTTAGTTTTTGAAGCAAAAGACTTTTGATCCTTGATTCATTTGGGAAAAGAGATATTTTGTGACTTAATATTTTAGACTGAAGACGTAATGGAAATATTTTTGTTCAATTGTGAAAAAAAGGACTGTTACCTGTGAAATTAATTTATATCTTCTAGGCAAGAGATTCCATTAAAAAAGTATTAGTTCAGTTTCACACTAATGAAATTGAGTTAAAAGTATGTTTCATTTATGTATTATTCAGTTTCTGATATTGCGAAAGTTAATGATGACAGGGATATGTGGAATGTAGGGTGGGAAGAGGATGTTATTTTAAAATATGAAAAAGATGTAAATGATTTACCAAGTGTTATACATGTAGATAGTAACAGGGAAACAATTAAGTATATGGGACAACTGAAAACCTGTTTTTCTGTGTGGAGATTTTAGTCATCTGATAAATGAATGCACAAAAATAAGATGTAATCAATGCAGGTGAAAAGGTCATATGATGAATAAGTGTAAAAAGGACTGCAGAATATGTAAAAGTTTAGGGTATTTTTGGCTTGATTATAAAAATAATAAGCAATATAATGTTGAGTAGGATAGTGAAGAAGGTACTGTAATGTCTGAAAGTAATAAGAAAGTATATGAAAAAAGGGGAAAAGGGTATTAATAAAAAAGAGGGCAAAGTAATGAAAGATGACATATAAAAAAATCATACTTCAGAAGGATGAAGATAAGAGTACTGAGATTATTGAAAATGAAGAAGAAATTGAAAGTGATAAGTTACATGTTTGTGATGGGAGTGTAAAGGATATTTGAAAAAGAAATTTGATAGGTGCTAGGGTAAGGGTGAGGGAAAAAAAGATTTAAAAATACATCACCAAATAATTTAAAAAAAGGCAAGGAGTAGTTTTAGATGTGTTTCAGTTAATGAAAATAGTCAAAACTCTGATTCTGAGGATCAAGGAGTAGTTGTACATAAGCTCAGGAAAATTCTCAATTGGAGAAAGAATAAAAAAATAAGAAAACAAAAAATTAAAATACTTCCCTTAAACTTAAGGAAAAGTAATAATTTTAGACTGCTTTCAGTAAATGTGAACAGTATTACTAATATTGCAAAAAGAATAGGGATACTAGGATGGTGTGCTAATTGCAATGTGGATATTATTCTTACAGAGGATATAAGACTCTTAAGTGAAGAACGATTGGAAACAGAAAAAATGTGGGGTAGAAAAATAATATGGAACTTAGGAAGGGAATGTTGTTCTGGGGTGGCTATGTTGTGTAAAAATAGTAATTAGATTAGATTTTAGTAAGGATGGGAAGGTTAACTGTTATGGATGTGAGGTGGAGAGAATATGTTTATACAATTATAGCATTATATGCATATACAAATGACAAGGAAAGAGAACATTTGTTTAATCAAATATTAGATTATGTAGTAGTTTATACTTTAATTGTGATTTAAGGATAAAATGTAAAAAGAAAGGGAAAAGTGTTAAAATGGAAGACGTGATAAAACGTGGCAAATTAGCTGTGTGAAATAAAAGTCAATGGACTTACGGAAGAGAGGCAATTGGATCTGAAATTGATTATTTTGGACTGTTGGAAGATTTGGCTGTAGCAGATCGTGCTACAGGTATATTTAGCAATATGGATGGAAGTTATGGAAAAAAGGGAGTATACTAAAATAAGAAAGGGAATAAAAAGAATAAATGAGAAATTATGGGATTAATTTATAGAGTGAGAAGCTCTGCTATTATGGAGGGATCATATAACCATAAAGGACTTTTATAAAAAAAAATAGTCTGAATGGTGGATTGAATTTAAAAATAACTATGAAAGTCTTTTTTTCCAATGGCAGGATGATGTAAGAAGAGAAAGTGAAGTATGGAAAGATGTATAGAACTGTACTGGAGAATTTAGAGATGAATACAAGAGACTATTATTATATCGAAAAAGGAAATATGTAAAATAAATCAAGAAAAAAATAAGATATTACCATTTAACCAGAAACATTATTTACAAGAGAGAAGGGAGGAGGTGTCTGCATATTTAGGTAAAACATAAAGAAAGCTATTAGTATAATGAGGGAAATGAAAAATATAAAAAAGGAGGTAAAAAGAACACAAGACCAAATTAAGAGGATGGTAGTACAGTATGTAGAAAATATGTATAAGAGTAAAAGGAAAGAAAATAAGAGAGAATGGAAAATAAAAAAGTCAAGAATTGGATAAAGAATAATTTGAAAAAGAAATTACTATCAGTGAACTGGGTATAAAATGTACAAGAAATTAAGGGATTGGCAAAGCAAGCATTTTGTAAACATTTTGAATGAAAGGTTGAAAGAAGAGTTTGCTTATGAAGAGCTATGTAGTGGAATAATAGAATTTATATAGAAGAAAGATTAAAAGAATGAAATAAAAAATGGAGATCTATCACATTAAATAAAACACATTATAACATTTTTATGAGACTTACACTGGGGAGAATGGAAGGAAGGATGAAGAACATTATGGAAGAAAGTATATCTATCATATAACAGGGAAGGAATGCTAGGAATTATTATTGGTTATTTGAGAAAATCTGGATGATATTACAAGTAAAAGGGAAAATGTGAAAGTTATGGTAGGTAATATTAGTAAGGCTTTTGATACAGTAGGACATGATGCTTTATGAGATGTTATGGAAAAGTAAGGAATAGGTAATAGAATTAGAAGAGTGTGCATGTCAGCATATCAGAATAATAAAATGAGAATATTAGTGAATGGGTGGCTGAGTAAAGAAATACACGTGAACTGTGGTGCAAGACAAGGATGTTCCATGAATGGGATAGTGTTTGCATTAGTAATGAATACAATTGTACGTTAAATAGCTTATAAAATGAAAGATGTTACATATGTGATGCAAAAGGAAGGGTTAATTCCAATAGTTTTGATATATACAGATGATGTAGTTTTGGTTGTTAAGAATAAAATACGGATGAGGGATGTAATGATTTGCCTGAACAGATGTTTAAAGGAAATGGGAATGACTACAAATAAGATAAAAGTAAGGGTTTGGGTGATGTTGTAAAAACTGGAGGGTGTATTTTTCACCGAATTAAGTATCTTTGTTAAGGATAAAATCTGGGGAAATTATGTTATGAGGGAATTAAAGGGTTTTATAAAATAAATGTCTTATGTGGAAGACTTACATATTAGCATTCAAGAAAAAGGTTTATCTGGTGAATTCTGTTTTAATGGGAAAATAGCATATATGTCAAATGTGCATATAATCCCAGAAAATATGAAAAAAGAATTGTGTAATTAGTGTTTTCTTTCTTATGGGGGTTCAACATTAAACCCAGTGAAAACAGGCATATTACATATGAGTGAAAATGAAGAGGGATTGTGGTTGTTAAATCTAGTTGTTTATGTAACTCCAGCCAATGACAGCAACAGTTGTAACAGATCACAACAATTACATACTGTAAGAATGACCCCTGCTTTGTAGGCATGGCCAAGGAGGCTGAATATTTCATAATCTGTTCCTGATCGTGATAGTGGAGTAGAAGAAGATAGTGATATTATGCCACCAGCCTCTATCTCTCTGAAGCCACACTGCACCAATCCTCTCAACTGTCCAGATTTTTGCTTCATATTTTTGTTCTGTTTCTCATTAAATTTCTGGTTTTCTGGCAAATTACTGAATACTGAAGACACTATAATGCATATACCTGAGCCCCAGACTTTATATCCTTTAGAAAAAGAATGTCAATTAAAAATCTGCTATTCTGGAAATGTTCTCCATTTGTAAGAGCAATATTTAATATCTGTCCCTGATTTTGGGTCTTTGCTCCCACCATTACTTTTGGCTTTGTCCAGATTTTTTGCACTTAAATTTTGAGAGTTATGCACTGCAAATACATGAAAGTTGAAGAAATAAAATGATTTCATCATAACCACTGACAGATTTGAGCCAGACAAAAATTATTGTACATAAAGATATCTTATGTTGTGCAGTTGTATGCCTGCATTTATTAACTTGGTATTCGTAGTTTTCAGGTTTGTTAGTTGGAGCTTCTGCCAAATACTTCCCTTTATGTAATGTTGCTTTGAATATGCTTTTACTGTGTTGCTTCCAGCGGAAGATGCTCACACTGGATTCTTATTACATTATGTTGCATAGCTAGAAATAACTGTGCAACTGTATGCATACTCAGTAGGTGTGTGGTCTTCCTCCATAGTACATCAGTTACATTATGTATGTATGCATTTATGTATGAAACAGCTATTCTGTTTTATGGATTACATGCATATACAACTGCATACATTTCACACATAGCCTTTATATAAGATTGCATACTAAGTGAATCATTCTGCAGCCCAAAGAGATGAGTTACAACCTTAAGGGATTATCCAGGATGTATCTGCAGTCTGTAAAGTTTAGAAATGGAAGTATAACTGGTCTTGGTAGAGCTGCTAGGCTGGAGAAATGTCTTAGATATATATATATGTGTGTGTGTGTGTGTGTGTGTGTGTGTCTGTGTGTGTGTGTGTGTGTGTGTGTGTGTGTGTGTGTGTGTGTGTGTGTGTGTATATATATATATATATATATATATATATATATATATATATGTGTGTGTGTACACACACACACACACACACACACACACACACACACACACACATATTATAGTCAAAAATATTTCTGAAGAAAGTTAATGACTTCTGCAGATTTAAAGGGGAATAATCCAGGAATCCATATATCTGTCATGTTTTCCCTGTTACTGATATTTTATTTTAGCATTTTTTTCTTTTGTAGCTTTTCAGCCCTGCTATCTGTCAACCACCACCACCCCCCAAGTGTCCTGCTCTTTACCCTTCACCAGAGCAGAAGTTGACTCAGAGGGACAGTCATTTAGATAGCCATTAGTTTAGTTTGTGTTTTTAGTTTCTTCCCTGGCCCTGAGGATACTCAGATAGGCTCTGAAAGTGGCATGCAAATGGCTGCCCATGGAGGATGTCTCCTCAGTTCCACAAGGAGCATTCCCTCCAAGCATCTCTGTCTCCCTCCAGGATGCATAAGTGGTGCTCTTCTAGATATCTAAGTTTCCCCAATCTGGTGTTAAATCCTATGGCATTGCATTCTAGGCAAAGACTTTTAAACAGAACTTATCAGACTTTGTTTTATAGACTAGGCAGAGATACGGTCACCTCCAAGTATACTGTAAGAAACAGAATATAATAGCAACTCCTGATGCCTTTCTAAATAGTTCAAATTGTCTATCTCAACTATTTTTGTAGTAATGAATCATACTTTTTCAGTTTGTTTCAGAAAGCTTGTTAGAATGCTACAAAATGCAGCACTGTGTTCAATGAGAAATCAGATCACTGCAAAGTGGTACAATGATTTTCCAGAAGTGACATATCTTTTAGATTTAGATGGACTAGAGAACATGCTTTTCTGACTTTTGTAGGCAGACAAACATCAAAGTTTAAACCATTACTTGAGTGTCTTCCAACTAATAACACTGAGTCCCAGGAGTTATATTGTTCTGGGTGCTCCATTACCCACAAAGACTTAAAAAGGTAATATACCAGATTAATGGTATACAATTCTGCATGTCCTCCCTGTGGTCACGTGGGTTTCCTCCCACATCCCAAAGACCTGCTTTAGGTGGATTGGACACTCTAAAATTGGCCCTAGGCGTGAGTGCGTGCATGCATGTGTGTGCCTTCTGTGGAAGGTTGGGTGCTGGGGTGGCAAATCGACACCATAAAACTCCACTGCCAATCATGAGCAGAAAGGTGAATTGCTGTGGCGACCCCTAACCGGGTAAAGTCAAAAGAAGAAGAATAAATGAAATATCAGTGTCATACAGTAATAAAGAAAAGATCACTTCTTAAATCTCCAATGGGGAAGGCAGCAGTCTGAAGTGATGGCAGCTTGAGGTAAATGTATGGCTTATCATAATCTCGCTACAGCACTGGTGCTTGTATTAGTGGGACATTGCTGGTGAGTACATAAAGAAGAGGACATGTTGCTAGAGTGCTAACTACTTTTACTCCATAAATGGAAACGCACCCTTCTCAAGCACCCACATCTCCTAACCATGAAGATGACTGTTTAGAAAATGTTTTCAGTATTACAATTCTACTATTAGACGTTTCAATTTGCCAAAAAGGCATGTTGTGCTCATTTTCATGCCTCTGTGACACCTATTATTATTTGTTTAACCTTCACCACTGTTACACTAACACTGCCAATCACAAGCCCAGCTCTGTACTGGACCAATCAAAACTGTAGTACTTCTGTAATTAATAAGGCATAAAGAAAATCCACAGGCTTTTCTCTCTCAGCTTTTAATATTCTACATATTTGAATGCTACAGGCACTCTCATAGCACTTCCAGCTGACTGATTTTCAGTAAGTTAAGCTAATAGTAACTACTACTGCTTCCTTCAAAGCACTGTAAGTCAAACATGCCCCCACCCAGAGGTTTTACTTGTGTTGTCATGCTGTCACCTTAAATCAGTTCTTCTTGCGAGTTAACACTGTTCACATCTGAGCTGCCTGCTCCAGGGTCATTATGTATATTCGGTTAGTTCTTCCTACTCATCAAGTCAGTAGCCTTCAGTGAAATTGCTTAATGCAAAAAGTCACAGGACACTAAAGGCAACTGAAATCTTCACTGGAACAAGCTACAGGAAGGAAGCATCTGTCAAGCTTAATAGAATCCTCATTATAAAGTGAACAGTTTCTTTGCAAATTGAGCTTGTCAGTTTCCAGACATCTTTGATGTTTTGACCTCATAGCAAGTTACATACTAGTAGCATCTGGTACCAGCTAATCATCTCTGTATCTCTTGCATTTCATAACTGGCTTTCACTTTTTTCCTATTTTCTGTTTTGTTCATAATTTATGTCAGCTGAATCTGCGAGATGCTCAAGAGTCATCGGTAACATTCCCCTCAATGACTGACACGTGTGCACTTACAAATATTGGTTCATATAAGGTTGTCATAATTTATTCTACAATTTGGTCAAATATGTCTGTGCATTAAACACAATTTTCAAAGATTCAGGGATACATTTTTGTCTATGTTGACTTCAGTACTTCATACAAGGAATCACAGAATACATGAAAATATGCCTGCCACTGAATTGCAATATATAGCTAACAGAAGAACACATTAATTGTACTCTTTCATTGTCTTACATTTAAATAATTAAACACATACAGCAGACAGAACTTGATATTTATCTTTTACTAAAATAAGAACAAAATTGGCAGAAAAAAATTGCAAAGCAAATAAACTGCAGTTCTTGCCATACAGAGTAGCAATACAATAGATATGTGGATTAATACAGAGAAAAATGAAGCCTGGTGGGTCAGGAGGGGAGTGTGGAAGCTACTGGAAGTTGCAAAGGGGGCTGACTCACTGATACAAGATCTGAAGAGAGGTTAGCAGAAATAAATGTAACAAGTATTATAGTACAGGACAGTGTGCCCCCCACCCCCATACACACACACACACACACACACACACACACACACACACACACACACACACACACACACACTCACACACACACACACACACACACTCACACACACACACACACACACACACACACACACACACATACACACACACACACACACCGACAGCCTGTAGAAAGCAGTCAAGTAGAAAGGTGCCCAGTAAATGGAAGAAATACAGTGTTTATGTTATTTGATACTAGGAGATGTGAGGGAACCCATTGCTACCACATGGGTCACAGTTTGGGTGGGGAGGTTGGCATAAGTAATGCAATGAGAGAGATGAGACAGGATGAAAGGCAGCTGCTTCATAAGATGGCTTCATAATCAGATTTGAGAGGTCACACATTATCTGTTGGTTTACTTCATACCTCTCAACTTCTTAGCACAAGAAATCTGGACAAAGCCTAAAATAATGGGGGGACAGAGGCCCAAAATAGGAACACATTTTAAATATTGCTCTTATAAACTTATAAAGTTACTAGCATAACAGTATTTGTGCTGGCATGCATTTTCTGAAGGATATGAAGTCAGAAACGCAAATGCATGTCATTATTTAGTGACTTTAATCCTCAATGATTTACCAGAAAACGATATATTTTGTGAGGAACAGACCAAATATATGAAGCAAAAATCTGGACATCCTGTGAAAATCTGAACAGTTGAGAAGTACGGTTTATTTGTATGTTTGCATAATGGGTATGCCTGATGACCTGATAATAAATCATGAATTAAAGGAAGGGACAAACTTGAAAAGGGAATAATGATGAGGCCATGGCAGCATGCAGCACACAATGCTCTGAATGACAACGAGAATGTACAGGTTTAATACATTTCTTGGAAATGCAAATAGGAGCAGTGCAAAGTGTACACGATGAGAAGGCGTGAATGTAAAAATCATTCAGACAGCACAGTGCTAAACACATTTCTGTGAACTCTGAGCTGTAGTTGCTTTTAAGTCAACATTCTTAGCTCTCAAAGGATAACTCACAGTACAGAAAGAAGGTTCACTTAGAGAGGTTATGTTTTCAAATGATGCAAATCATTGAAATTTCCATGTGAGGCATATAAAGCACATTTCAAGCTACATCCACCCCAGAATGACTTGGAAGCTGTGTCATCTACACTTAGATATACATTTATTTTCAAAGAAGTGATCATTTCAAATAACTAAGGTTATGCTGTGCTCCTCAAAAGGCCTAATTCTGCAATGAGAATAATACACAATCAGTGATTACCGGAAGCTGACTGCATTGTTAGCAAGACAGAGGGACCTGCATTTAAACAATGAGGCAACAGCAGGTGTTATATAAGTGCTTCGGTTTAATCAGCCTCTGTAAGACTAATGTGTTAGAACACATATCCGAATGCATCACTACCCAAACAACTTAATTAATCTGAAAAGTCTGATAATTTATAGAAATAATATATTGCTTTTTTGTTTGAGTTCTTGATTTATTTCAGTCGTTTATTCAAACATCTTAGTCTTTGCAATAAACTATGGTCTGTGACATATACAGTCCTTGCAGTCAAGACAAAAGACATGCAATTTTATGAAATTGATTTTTTTACTTATTTATGTTTTAAATCAATAATTCAGTTCTACATCTGTTCTTTTGTTTCTAGCATTTTATTTGTTAGAAATACATACATGAACATGTAAGCTCACTGGCTGTCTACGTGTCAAAAGAACTCTAACACCTTATATTTATACAATACTCAATGGCGGTATGGACTGTGCAGGATATACCCACAGTTGTAGGAGTTAGACAATAAGGGTGGGCTAACAGAAGTTTAAGTGGGTAAATACTGCTCTGTCTCCTACAATACCACCTTTGATATTGCTATTACAAACTGGACAGCATTTTGTTTGTTTGCTTACCTGCTTGTTTGGTTTAATTTTTGTATTTAAATTTTTGTATAGTGCTTTAGGTCTAAGAGTACATTCATGAGAAAAAGTTCCAGAAGGCATTTGTTTAGACAATGATAAACTTTAAGTCACAGAACGATTCACAAAGGAAGATTCACCTTCAGTCAAGTATATGTTTTAATGTGGATGTGTTTCCTTTACTGAACCAGTTCCCTTTCCCTATAACAACTAAATCACTACATCCCATCGTCTTAGTTGTGATATTCTTGTTATTTTTATTGCCTGACAACATTTGATTAGCAGGCAGTACAGAGTCCTGTTGAAATCCCCTATTCCTTTCACTTGTTTTGCTTAACATACACTGTAGTACTACTACAGATTTTACAACTGAAATATATATATATATATATATATATATATATATATATATATATATATGTATATATATATATACATGTATGTATGTGTGTACAGTGGTTCGACCTCTGCCTCTCCTGCCTTACCTGCTACCACAGCAAAATGACCAAATTATCCAATGTGTGCATTAACATATAGGGTATAAAAGGAATGGATGGGTTTTCCTTTTTCTTTAGTTTGATTAAACTTCTGTTTCACATATTGACATCTAATAGTCAAGGTTTCTACAAGATTGTTACAAAAGGACCAATTTTTACTGTTTTACCATCACTCTGTCAGTAAAAGGTTACGGAACAGGGAAGGAAGATAAAGTTACGCAAAACAGTAAATGTTTAAACCATTCATAGGTTTATGGTCTTCTGCTGCTGACAGTTGGTAGTTGTGATTGTGAAAGTTTTTTTAAGCAAAATCATTTGATGTAGATATCTCCCACCATAGCTTTCAACCTTTCATCTTCAAGATGTTTAACATGTGGAACACCACCTTTCATAACATGGAATGCTTACTATACACCTTCAACTAGAAAGCTCACCGTGATTATAATGTGTTACTCTTAACAAAAAGTTACTTGGATGAATTCATTTGATATTATTTATCATGGAAATTTGTTAAAAAGTCATAATGATAAATATGTGACAGACATTTTCAATGCAGAACAGTGTGGAACATTAAATTTTTAAGACTCAAAAGAGGCTTGCGCCCTATAATACTGTACTAAAAATAAGATAAAACCATGCCAAACTGCATAATACAAGTTAACTCCAGAGAACTTTAGTAACTGATTAAACACTTTTATCCCTTCTAAAACAAATTAATGGGACCTATACTGAATCACCTCCATTTTACACAAAAAACTTCTTTTAAAATCTTAATGAAAAACATATGACCATTAACTACCAATCAAAATGCTTAAAATATGGGATTAAAAACACATTGTTAAAAAGTCAATATCTATATACAAATGCAAGAACTTCAATAAAAATATATATAAAATATATAAAATATGCATTAATTCTTATATATATATACACATATATATATATATATATATAGACACACACACGTGTATATATATATATATATATATACATATATATATATATATATATATATCTATATTTATATATATATATATATACACACACACACCCACACACACACACACACACATCTGTGTGTGTGAGTGTGTGTGTGTATATATATATATATATATATATATATATATATATATATATATATATATATGGGTCTACAACCAGAGATCAAAATTACACTATTTCGAAATCTGGTAGTAGATGCCCACTAACGCGAAAGTGCACTTCACCGAAAGTTACTATCCTTAACCCAAACCCTAACCCTAAGGTCTGTAACCATTCACTCAACTGGTGTCCACACTTATCCTATTCATCTTAATGTTACTTAATGTTACTTAATTTAGGCACATCTATTTCTAAAATGTCTTTGATATTTTTGCCCTTCTAAAAACTAAAAGAGGCTCTTCCCCTAATTTAGCTTTTATCTCTGAATTGAACGCTAAGGTACAGTTTTTGTTGATGGCCTTTTTAATATTCTCTGTATCCTTAGTGTAAGGTAAAACCATAGAGTGAGGATTGTTACCAGTGTCACAATACACCTTATCCCTACATTCAAAGTTATTATCATATAAAATCAGGGAAAATGTGTGTCTCAACTGACAAATCTCATCCTTGACCTTATTTAAAAGATTGCTAGGATATCCTCAGTTCCTAAACATATTCAATAACTTATTTACCTCAAAATAAACATGCATTGTTCTCAGTTATAATTCTCAAAAGATGAACTAATTCCCCTTTTACTATATTTCTCTTTTGATGATAGGGATGTTTCCTTATATAATGTAAGTATGAATTTGAAAATATGAACTACACACACACACACACACACACACACACACACACAGTATGTATATATATATATATATATA
>NC_056727.1:736556077-736646077 GCF_019279795.1 Protopterus annectens | reverse complement strand
GTCAATGGAAAGAAGAATAATAACCGACCATATACAAAGGTCAGATTGAATATTCCCTTTTCTAATAACAATAATGATATAAAAGAAATTATAGATAAAAATTGGGCTATATTGACAGCCAATGATGAAATAAGAGAGCTACTGGGGTTGAGACCCAGTTATAGTTATCGTAATAATAAATCACTTAAAAGGATACTATGCTATGATAATAAGAATAACTATAAAACTAAAGCTCTCTCCAATAGACAGGGAACTTTTCCATGTCAAGGATGTAATCAGTGCTCATACATGATGGCAACTGATAAATTTACACATCCAGACACTAAGAGGACATATTATTTTAAGCATTATGCTGACTGTAGAACTAGAGATATAGTATACCTAGCAAGTTGTCAGAAATGTTATTGCTTCTACATAGGTAAAACTAATAGAACATTGAGAGAGAGAGTAAGAGAACACATTTATGCAATAAACCGTGAAGATGAAACCAATGCACTAGCTGAACATGTTTTGAATAATGGGATGGATCATAAATTTAAATTTATGGTCATAGAAATCATTTTAAAAAGTAGTAGATTAGGCAATATTAAAAACTATACTGAACAGGAAGAAAATAGGTGGATCATATGTATGCAGTCAGATAAAGGGAAAAGTCTAAATGATAGGACAACAATAAAGCCATTTCTAAGCAATAGGCCATTGAAACATAAACTATGATATTATACTTTTATATATACTTTTAAAGTATTTTAATGTTTAGCAATATGCTTTTATTTTATTTCTATTTTTATTTCATATTATACATATATTTATATATTTTCTACAATATAATATGAAATTATTGATTTATTACTATATGATATTTTTATATATATATATATATATATATATATATATATATATATATATATATATTTTTTTTTTTTTTTGACATTATAGTTTTAGAAAAAATATTTGATTTTCACATTCATATAAGTATTTAATACATGTCATAATAAATAATGATTGCGCTTAATATAAAACTATATGTATTATAAAAGGGCATTATTCAATAATTAATACATACTTTGGTACATCATAAATTCATTTATTGATGTCTTTATATTAGTTTTCAGTTTTATTTTTTTTGTGTAATTATTTGATTCATATATTGTTTTTAATACATTATATTTATGAATGTTTAATGTTTTTAATATGAGATGAATATGCAAGTGTTTTTAGTACTGACATTTGCTTATCGTTTGTATTTCTTTAAGGCAAACTTTTGGCGCCAGTTTTGGATATTTAAATGTTGGTACTATGAGAGATAACTATTTGTCTGATGAAGGGTTTGGTGTAATCCGAAAGCACTTACAAGAAGCTTCTCTTTTATTCTTGTGGTGAAATAAAGTGTTTAAAGGTATCGTATTATCGTGGTGGTATTTGGCTACATTGCTACTAAGCTTGGTATTGAAGGTGATACTAAATATCATAATTGCAGTGCTAGAGTTTTGAAATACAGCTGTAAAGCATCGCATTTGCTGTGGTGGTGTCTGGAAGTTTTGTCACGGAATTATTTTGTTATTTCTGCTGGATGCCTTTAATCTGCTGCTGCCTCTCGGCTTGTTTACTTATATATATATATATATATATATATATATATATATATATATATATATATATATATATATTATATATAGATATTGATATGGTTTATCCCTTTGAATGGTCACAACACTGAACCTATATGTCAAAATTAAAAATATCTTCAATACCAATTGTCTACAATAGTAATGTCAAAACATTACACTTCGACATTTTAGACATTACTAGGTTGACAGGAATATCAGATGATGTTCAACTAATCTTTTGCATGGGGCAAGCCCCCCTGCACCCCCCATGTGGGGTGCAGTGCCCCTCACATCCCCAGCATATTATATACAGAAACTGTGAGATCACACTACAGTGAGGAAAAGGGTATATTTCCCAATCCCCACTGTAGTGTGATCTCCAATCAAAACGTCAACCTCGGATGTGTGAATGTTCACTTACATTCATTAAAGTGGATTCAACAAATGCTCCATTCAGTGTTCTGGGAACCTGGACAGCCCATTCAACCATTCAAGTTTCGAATGGATGCCTTTCCACATTTTCATGTAAACCTATATATATGTACATAGAAGTCTATCTTTTATTATTCATATCCTTGGGCACTAACATAGCCAAGTAACTGATACATTTGTCATTACAGGAATATGCAAAAGTTAAAAAAGTAGTTGAAAGTCACAAACAATTTATGAATAGTGCAAAATCTTCCAAAATGCCTTTCCACAAAAAATAAATAAATAAATAAAAATTATAATCCAAAAAGCTATTATAATAGCATTGTTCAAGTATTTAATGACAGGGGTGGTCTTTGTTGCATCTTGTTTGTCCTGCAACAGTTTTTATGTAGGGAAGATGAAGAGTAAAAAAATAGAATATATATATATATATATATATATATATATATATATATATATATACATATACATATATATATATATATATATATATATAAGCGAGAGAGAGAGATCTTGGTATTAATGTATATTTTTATATATTTGCATTGAAGTTCTTATATATATATATATATATATATATATATATACTATTTTTATTATGTGTTTTTAATCATATGTTTTAAGCATTCTGATTGGTAGTTAATGTTCATGTGGTTTTTTTTTTGGCTTGGTTTTATCTTATTTTACTTTTTTATTTTTACATGCTGCCAAGTAGGGTAATTTTTCCTTATAATAAGGTACAGTTGAGAGAGGTATATCTCCCACAACAGCTAGAATATACTTTTTAAACTCCTAAAATCCGCATATTTCATCTGCATACTGCTCACATCAAAATGTATGCTATGCACTACACACTCGACACTTATCCATGGCAAATTGAGAACAATCAGTTGTTTCCATAAGTAGTGCTTATAGCATGTGTGTTCTAAAAATTTGGGTAAAATGCATTTTTTTTATTTTTTTTTTTTTGATTCACTGGTAGTGCACCATATGGAGTTATAGCATTTGGTTAGTTTTATTTCTGAATTTTATAGTCTTGTATTTTCTTTGTTGGTGATGTTTGTGACTGTTTCAGGTACCGCTATACATTTTGTGCAATGGCTGTGTCTTATTCATCAAGGGTAAAATGAGATGTTATCCTAATGGGACCCATCATTGATTGGCTGAATGACATGACCCATGCTATACTGAATATTAAGTTCCGTGTTCTTTGTTCAGCTGTTTTATATTACGGTAGTTCTCTTAACATCAAACTTATTTCTTTACAAGAGAAAGACAAGAGGCAGAAGCAGAGTGAAATATGACTGTGTGTTCAAATGCACATATGATGGTTTATCAAAAAGCCCAGTAAACATTTCAGATAATAATGCTTTATATATTTCACAAATGCATTTTAACAGTGTGGGTTTGTCATTGTATAAGTAAGCAGATTTTCTAAAATGTTCAGTATTTATGTGACAGTATTAGTTACTTCATCACCCTGCATTTTGTGCACTTTATTTTTTTGTCTCAATGTTTTTTTTCATGTTCAAGATTTAGACAGGTTGTCATGCTTGGGGAATTCAAAACTCTATTACAACCAGCATGAATTACCATCATCAGGATGTTCAAAAGACCTTATTATATAGGAGTCAGGGTACATTAAATATATGTACCTATCAGAACATTATATTTCTGTTTCCATACATTCTCTGACATGATGTCACAGGAGGAAGGTGCAACTGCAGAAAAAATCATGCTGAAACAGCCATTACGGCACTTAGAAATGCTGGGGAGAAACTCAGTGATGGATTACTAATTGCGATGATCCTAAATGGGTTGCCTGAAACCTTTAAACCATTTGCAGTAGACATCATGCAAGATGATGATAAGTTGGGCTTTGGTGAGTTCAAAACAAGGTTGAGAAGCTACGAACATACCGAGAAATGTAATGCCAATGTAAGTAATGATAATGTGATGAAAGCAAGTGGCCTTGGGGAAAGAGTAAAAGCAGAGATTATATGCTATGGCTGTGGCCAAAAGGGACATAAGGCACGAGAATGCCAGAGAGAATATAAAGGCCAGAGCCAGTGGTGTAGTTTGTGTAAAAACTCTAGCCACAGGGACAGTTAATGTAGATGAAAGAAGAAAGATAATGTGAAACAAGCAACTGATGCAGATGATCACACATTTGTCTTCAGAATAAACAAGTATTAAATTTGTGAGTTAAAACAGAAGGGATTAATGGTGGACACTGGCGCCATGTCACACATAATTAACAACCTGAAAAAGTTTAAATGTTTTGATGCAACTTTCCAACCGGAGGAACACATTGTGGAATTAGCTGACGGAACGAGAACCTATGGGGCCGCACAAAAGAGAGGTAATGCAGAGATATGGCTGCTAGACACAGAGGGGTGCAAAGTAAAGGTAATGATGACTCGGGCGCTGTATATCCCGATGTATCCACAAAGCATTTTTTTCTGCTAAGGCAGCAATGTCCAAGGGGGCCTCAATCAACTTTAAACAAGGCCAAGACCACCTCATCTATAAAAACGGCACCAGGTTTGACATAATTGAGTGTGATAGATTCTATTATTTAGAAACATATGATGAAGAAAACGAAGGTGAGATACATTATGATGCATCTCAGAGCTGTTATGACATTCAAGCATGGCATAAAGTGCTTGGTCACTGTAATTTCGAAGATGTGTCAAAATTAGAAAAAGTGGTAAAAGGAATGAAAATTAAAGGTAAAGATGAGAGACTTAACCTAAATTGTGAAACCTGTGCGCAAGGGAAATTTGTCCAGAGCAGAAACAGAGAACTAGATGCAAGAGCAAAAGTTGTGTTTGAACTAGTCCATACTGATTTGGCAGGCCCAATTGAGCCAGTAGCAAAAGACGGCTTTAAGTCCACTTTAGCATTTACTGATGATTACTCGGGTGTAACATTTGTCTACTTTCTGAAAGCCAAGAGTGATACAATCAAGACAACTGAAAAGTGTATTGCAGATTCAGCTCCTTATGGGAGGGTAAAGTGTATCAGATCAGATAATGGAAATGAATTCATGTCGAGAGACTTTCAGTCACTATTGAGTAAAAATGTTATAAGACATGAAACGTCCACACCTTACTCACCCCATCAGAATGGGACCGCAGAGAGAAATTGGAGAACACTGTTCGAAATGGCAAGGTGTATGTTGATAGACAGTGACTTACCTAAAGAGTTGTGGACATATGCAGTAATGACTGCTGCTTTTATTCGCAACAGATGTTATAACAGGCATGTGGGGCAGACCCCATTCTTTATGCTAACAGGGAAGAAACCTGATCTTTCAAGGATGAGACAATTTGGATCAGTGTGTTATGCGTACAGACAAGATAAAAAGAAGTCAGACCCAAGATGTGATAAGGGGATCTTTGTCGGATATGATAAAAACAGCTCATCATATCTGGTTAATTATCCTGACACAGGAAGGGTCCTTAGACACAAGTTAGTCAAGTTCTTTACTAAGAATGTAGCTGAATGCCAGATTCAGACAGACCCAGAAGTGATAGATGAAGATCTTAATACCAGAAGAAGTGTGCATGTTAAGTCAAAATCAAAAGCTGACAGTCAAGACACAAAAGTAAGGCAAGAAGGGGAAAGGCAGGATACACACTACTCTAAAAGAGAAAGAAAAACCACCTGCATACTTGAAAGACTATGAGTGTAAAGTTGAAAACGACGATTATGTGACAGTTAATGTTGACTATTGTTACCGACTAATATGCAACACACCGCAAAGCTTTAAAGAAGCCATGTCTTCGTCTAACTCGGAAAGGTGGATCAAAGCCATGAAGGAGAAACTTAAGTCTATAAAGGAAAACAACACATTTACACTCACCACACTGCCGAAAGATAAAAATGCAGTGGGGGGTAGGTGGGTTTTCACAGTAAAAGACAATGCAGATAATATAGAGACTTACAAAGCTAGATATGTAGCTAAAGGCTACAGTCGAGTCACTGGTATAGATTATAATGAAACATTTGCACCAACTGCAGGTATGACATCTGTACGAAGTCTAATGCAGATGACAGCTCAGTACGATTTAGAATTGCACCAGATGGATGTACAAACGGCTTATTTACATGCTCCTATAGACTGTGAAGTGTATATGGTGCAACCTGAAGGTTTTGAAAAGAAATCAAATAACATTGAAAAATTGGTTTGTAAACTGAATAAGTCATTATACGGATTGAAACAATCGGCGTAACTGGAACACAATGTTGCATGATTATCTCTGTGAAAATAGTTTTATCCAAAACCCCGCAGACCATTGTGTATACACTAGACAAGCTGAAAATGAGAAAACAGTCCTAATCATAGGGGTTGATGATCGCATTATAGCAACTAGTAACAATGAATCACTAAATGACGTAAAAGAAATGCTCAAAGCTAAATTTAAAATGAAAGATCTGGGGAAGCTAAGACATTTCTAGGCATTGACTTTACACAGAATAGAGGTGAAGTAAAGATGAACCAAAAGAGGTAAATTACGAAAATTCTTGAGAAATTTGGTATGTCTAATTGTAAAGTAAGAAGTACCCCTTCTGAACAAAAAAACAAACTTTGAATGTGACAGTGAATCTACAGATCCAAGAAAATATTGTGAGCTTGTGGGTAGTTTGATATATGTTATGACAAGCACGGGACCTGATCTTAGCTGGATTGTAAGTAAACTTTCACAATATTTGTCACAACCGAGTGAATCTCATTTAGCACTAGCCAAACATGTGCTAAGGTACTTAAAAGGTACATTGGACAGAGAGTTGTGTTACAAGAAAAGTAAAGGGAAACTTCAGCTTATAGCATACAGTGATGCAGATTGGGCAACAGATCAAAACGATAGACATAGTACAACAGGTTATTGCTTTAGCCTAAATAGAGACGGGCCTATTATTTCATGGAAATCAAAGAAACAACAAACGGTGGCTTTATCTAATGTGAGGCAGATTACATGGCGTTGGCAGCAACAATACAGGAGAGTCTGTACCTTGTGCAGTTACTGAGTGGAATGGATGGAGAGTGCAAGTGTGTGCCAGTAACAATATCTGAGGACAATCAAGGAGGAATCGCTTTGTCGAAGAATCCAGTAAGCCGACAGAGATGTAAACATGTTGACATTAAGTATCATTTTGTCAGGTCAGCACTTAATGATGACAAGATAAGTATTGAATATTGCCCGATAACGGACATGGTTGCAGATGTCTTTACTAAACCTGCTACAAAGTCAAAGATTGAAAATTTCATGTATTACATATTTGGAATGTGAAGGAAAGGTTATCCAAGAATATGTTCTTAAAATGTATTTTGTGTACAGAGTAAGAGCAAGTGGGGGGTGTTGACTGATAATAATAAAGAGAGTGAATGATCGTATGTGTGCTCTTACACTGACGTCGGTGTGGAGAGGTCAAGAGAAGTCACATGACCATGTGCTTTATAATAAAGGTGGAAGTGAGGGTTGTTCCCCTCTTCCATTTTTAACCAGATTGATTGCCTTTACGTGTGTTTATTTTCCTCTGTAAATGTATGTTTAACCCGACTTTCTTACCCTTAAGATGATACCGCCAACACTTTCCCAAACATTACCACCATTCATACAAATGTGTCTAAACACATTGTTAGATTTTTGAGGTTTTCTGTGTTTTACTTTTATTTATTTATGTATTTATCTATTTATTTATTTAAACTGATTGCAGTGAGTTTAATGTTGGGTGTGGGAGATTTGTGTTTTTTGCCCGTACTGTGGGCTTGAGATTTCTACTTGTCAGCATTACAACATGCATTTAGTCATCAGCTTTTTGTTGCATCAGGATTGTTAACCATAAATACATATATATATATATATATATATATATATATATATATATATATATATATATATATATATATATATATATATATATATATATATGTGTGTGTGTGTGTGTGTGTGTGTGTGTGTGTGATGCTAATTTTCTATCTCCAGTTGCCAGTAGCAACCATACTGTTCTGGCTTGCCTTTCTTTCCTTGGTACTACACACACACACACACACACACACACACACACACACACACACACACACACACACACACACACACACATACATTTGTCCACATTCACACATGCTCACACATGCTCACTATGTGTATGCATTGTGATAAATGCAGAAACATTATTTAACTATGTAATTATATGGCATAGGGCATAGACCAAGTTTTTTTTAACAGTGTAAAAGTAAAAACTCTTCATGGTAAAATATATGCCTTAATCAGCATATCATTTTAAATGTGATATGATCTGTATTTTGGGAGCTTTTGTATTATTTATACGTGGCACAGGTATCTATTGACAAATTCATATACACCTGACTGATTAATTCAAATTGTACATACATATATTCACACATACACACACACACACACAGGCATCAAACCATATCGCATTACTGATCCTTTCCAATAAATAATCAACTACTCCATCATTTACAGTACAGCAACATAAGACTGTAAGACATTGTATTTAAGTACATAATGAATGACTTTACATCTAACATCTGTCATGGATTTTAGGAACGATCATTCATTACCTTACCTAACTCAAAACTCAACAAACCATCATTTTCAGATAAATGCAAATTATGTATCTGTAAGAGACCTACAATAATTAGTCACTGCAAAATATGAAGGGTAAGACAGCCTATGCTACAGTAAAGGAATTTATTTAGCTCAGCTCACAGCATGAATTTTCATCTCTTGCTTTCAGGTTTGGTATTCATCAGAAGAATGAGACCACCCCCAGATTAAGTCAGGTCTGGGATTTATACAAGAAGAGCCTTTGAAAAGGTCACTGCACTGCAGTTACCACAGCAGGATATGAGCAAAGAAAGAAGTCAGAGTCCTCTCTTACACTACCTGCTACATTACTAAACATGCTATTTAAGTGGACATTAATGGCACACAGTTATATCTAATGTATAGGACAGTAGTGTGTACCACATCAGTGTTCCCTACTTATCCTTTAATGTTCATATTCTCATTACCTGTTCTTTTCTGCTCTGCATATATTTACTGTCGCTTCCAGAATTGCACTGCCTTCAGTTATTGAAAGGAGCCCTCGTCAGTCTTCCACCATCACTAGTGATTGTCGTTTCTAGAATTGCTCCGCCTTCAGTTACTGAAAGGAGCCTTCATCAGTCTTCCACCATCACTAGTGATTGTCGTTTCTAGAATTGCTCCGCCTTCAGTTACTGAAAAGAGCTCTCATCAGTCTTCCACCATCACTAGCGATTATCATTTCTAGAATTGCTTCGCCTTCAGTTACTGAAAGGAGCCCACATCAGTCTTCCACCATCACTAGGGATTATCGTTTCTAGAATTGCTCCGCCTTCAGTTACTGAAAGGAGCCCTCATCACTCTTCCACCATCACTAGTGATTATTGTTTCTAGAATTGCTCCGCCTTCAGTTACTGAAAGGAGCCCTCATCAGTCTTCCACCATCACTAGTGATTATTGTTTCTAGAATTGCTCCGCCTTCAGTTACTGAAAGGAGCCCTCATCAGTCTTCCACCATCACTAGTGATTATTGTTTCTAGAATTGCTCTGCCTTCAGTTACTGAAAGGAGCCCTCATCAGTCTTCCACCATCACTAGTGAGGACAGTAAGATAATGTGCTGCCCTGATTTTCAGACTTCATATGACAAATAGATAGCTGTAGTTACACATACGTACTGCCAGACCTGACACTTTTGTAGGAATTTGGAGAAAACACACTGTCATTTTTCACCTTACTGCTGAGACAATTATTATAGATACTGAATTAGTAGCAATGATATTCAAACAAAATTTATAACAGCTCTGGTGAGGGAGTAAGGTTGGCTCTGGCATATCTACTTTCCCCTAAACATGAAATGGTGATAAAAACAACATGTATCAATGAAAGTAATGAATTTGTAGTCTGCCATGACAATCATAGTGATCTGTGAATATTTTCTAAAAACGTTCTTCTGAGTGGAGCAAAGCCAATCAGTCACCTCCTTTCCTGTGCTAGTGTAGTGAGTGTAAAAAGCAATTGCAACATAAATATCATCTAGAAAAAGCAGTTTGAGAGTTTGTGCAAGTGTGCGAGGATGTGTGGGAGTGTATGCACCTGTGTATCTGACTGCGTGTGTGTATGTGAGCATGTGTGTGTGTGTGTGTGTGTGTGTGTGTGTGTGTGTGTGTGTGTGTGTGTGTGTGTGTGTGTGTGTGTGTGTGTGTGTGTGTGTGTGTGTGTGTGTGTGTGTGTGTGTGTGTGTGTGTGTGTGTGTGTGTGTGTGTGTGTGTGTGCACATATGTGCACACATGTATATGCAAATGTGTTTGGGTGTATATGTATGTGCACCTGTGTGTGTGTACATCTGTGTTAGGGGAGGTCGGCTCTCTGTACAGCTATGTGAATATAAAACCGTATCGCATACACTAATCTGCAAAAAGATTTTTGAAGTAGTTCTGTGAAAAGGCTCAAGCATGTAGCCATGCCCTTGTCCCACAAATGCAAAACAATAAAATATTTCTGTGAGATTATGAATAAAGACAGGTATTAAGTGTGCACCCCCATCCCCAGCTAACAAATTAAAACAAGTGCACATAAATAAGAGTAACTTACTAGCTGCAGTGATATGAAAATCATTTTTGAAAAATGTATGTATTAAAATGAAAGGAGAGAGGTGTATCCACCATCCATCTCACAAGTGCAGTGGTTAAACAGAATTAATTCAGTGCAGTGTCACTCTGTAACTTTAATGTGGAAAAGGACTCCGAAGCAAATGTCATCTGCATGTGAGGTCTCTATTCTTGAAGTTAATAAATATTAATAAGAGCAGAACATTACTGAAAGTACAACAAAATCAGGAATTTATGGGATTAAACAACCACAGTATCCAAAGAATGAGGAGCAAAATACAGAAGCTCTAATCTTCAGACACAGCATTACCATGTAAGGAGATCTGGAGAAGGAGAGGAACTATCTGACACAAACCCTGAACTTCCTGGATGAAAATGGGGGAATGACATATCTGACACACACCCTGAACTTCCTGGCTATTGAATATATACAACTAGTGACTCTAGTAGTTCTGAGAAAGCTGGCCAAGACTATAGAATGACACCCACCCTATCACAAAATAAAGTGCTTTAAGAAAAGCTGATGAAGTGTCGGGAAAGGGTAAATGGCCATATAGGAAAAGTGAGGAGCTTCATTCTTGCACCACCGCAAACAAACAATGAAAACATAACAGCCTTTGAACAAAGCAACATTCATTTTGTTTTTTTTATTTATTAAAGACTTACAGAGCTAGATGGTAGACCAAGTTGGCCAAACAGACTGGCCAATGGCAGCCACAGTCATGTTCATTGATTGTGGTAGCTTCAGGATAGGCTGTAAAGGTTACTGGTGGTAACTATGACTCATGACAATGTAGAAACAGTGACAGCATATGCTCCAATAAGCATCAGGCAAAAAAAATTGTAACCCATGGCATGACAATATTTAGTAACTAATAATTCAGTGAGCAGTCTTCCATGCAAAAGCTACAAAATTAAATTAAGTAGAAACAAGGAGAGTAAAGACAACAGTAAAGAAGACTGTTTCTTACAAGGTCTTGACAATAGTTGTCACAGCCAAGTGGAGCTAGCTGAAAGCTAGCAGAGTTCTCAGCCAAGTCTGTGTAACTGCCTTTTTGATATAATTCACCCCACCAGTACTCACCTACTTTGTGGAGCCACAGCTTCCACAGATAGTGGAAACTACCTGTTCTAAAAAGAAGTAATTTTCTGAGATAAACAGCTTAAGAAACCTTAAATCTCACCTCTTCACTCTACTGATCTAATCCATTGGTCAAAAAACACAAAAAGAAAAATCTAGCAAAGCTAGACTACTAACTGTGCGATACCTTAAACCTCTTGCAACAGAGGCCTCGTGCGATATATGCAAATCACCCTTTAAGGATATCAGGTGTTTCAGCTAAATGGCAATTCTGAATGGCCATGACTTTTTCTTTTACTTTCATTTTTAAGTCTATTTATGGGCAATTTCAGGCCACTGAAGCCAAACCCCTCTAGCTGTGGACATGCATGTTTCTGCCTTCTTATGACATCATCAGCACAGCATAAGAGAAATGTTTGACCTTTGGAAACACAGGGTTATCATACCCAGCTGATATCCATAAACATTAGGGTGTCTACAAAATATCCCAACTAACAAACTAAAACGAAGAATAAAAAGGTCAAACAGATAACCAACTGTTGGCCTCTGTTGCAAGAGGTTTAAGGTATTGCACAGTTAGAAGTCTAGCTTTGCTAGACTTTTCTTTTTGTGTTTTTTAACCAGTTGGTTATCTGTGTGACCTTTTTACTCTTTGTTTTAGTCTGATCTAATCCATTAGAAATAATTACACTTCTGGATAAATCAAAAACTTCCAGGCAACAAAATGGCCTTGGTATAAGGTCTTACCACTCTGGATTACTATCTAGCAAACAGAACAAAGAAGAGTTCAGTGACAAGAGGAAGGACAGAATACAGCAGCAAGCATTAGTGTGTGCAAGCATTGTTTATAACAGATGTTGGAGTGGATTAACCTGTAGCAGGCATGATCATCTACCTCAAGTGGCATGTGACTGAGCAGCATAGGACACCATAGCATGGACTGATGCAGAATAGCATGCAGTAAGTTACAGGTAAAAGAGAAAGTTTAGCAGGCATTAAAGAAGACAGGAGGGTGAAGGTGGGGAGCATGCTGTGGTTATGGACTGACATTGTTGCTGATAGAACTGCAAATATAGGAGACTGCTGCAGTTGGTATGAGAAAAGGGAGCTTGTCAGGAAATGTTAGGGAAGAGAGAAGAGTACTGTAAATGCTGAGAGTGTGGCAAAGCCAATGGATAGTGGTCTTGAAAGTACAATAGGGATAACAGGACAATGGGGCGTCCAGCAGGGGCTAGTATATGGATGGTTAGGATACGATGGAGAGAAGAAAGTGGGACTGGAAGAGGGAAGTGGATTAAAATATGTTTGGATATTAGAAGAGACATGGCAAACATGAATGAAACATAAAAGGTGAAAAGGGATGCAACAATGAGAAATACTAGTTTTTCAAGTCCACCTGTCCAGGAACAAAGTAAAGAAGCAGATGGTAACAGATTAGCGAAAACAGGAAGTAGGTTAAGGCAAAATAGAGGGTGAATGAGATGGCAGAAAAGGTGGAAGGGATAAGAGAAGTGGAAAGAAAGAGTGGGAATGTTAAATGAGGAAATTTGGGTAACAGCAATGAAGACAAAAAGTCTGCAAGGTAAAGAAGGGACAGGTGGACTTGAAAAAGAGGATAAGCCACAGGCAGTAAAAAGTAAGGAATGTTAAAGTGAGGGTTAATCTAGGAGGAAAGATAGATTGAAGAGCTAGGTAGAGTAGATGCAGGAAAGACAAGCATGGGAACAAGAGGGTTGAGCTGGTGATCAGTGACTTGATTACCAAGGAAATACATCAAAAATCAGATGGAAACAAACTACCAAAGAATCCACTTTATTACTAAGCGCTTTCATCCATTACTTAACTTAGACATGGGATTTCATCAGAGTAAAATTGAATAATGAGGCAGGATGGCTGTTTAAAGTTTAAAAACACCAGTGACAGACCACATGTAATAAATATTAATCAAGTCACAATACAACAATTTTGAATAATTAATGAAAAACATTAGCATAAGAAATGTTGCTAAGATATGTGGTGTTAAAAACACAAATAAAAATAATTATAATTCAAAATTTTATCAAAATAAAACTTTAAAAGACTGCGACCCCTAAGAAATCTATATTTTAAATATTAAAATATCTCATTTTTAAAACACTTTTTAAGGAAAGATTGTCATTCAATGCTAGTGGTTGGCTGGCATTTAACCTAATTTGCCAGCATAACTCTTTGTATTCTGAGAGATTTTCAATGTCACCACCTCTAGGGTTTAGAATTACTCTTTCTATAATTGTAAAAAAGAAATGTATAAAAAATGATCACAAACCACTTAGTGTAAAGCAGTAGTGGTTTCCTATTTTAATGTCTCTTATGTGTTCACAAATTCTGTCTTTTACTTTTCTCTTAGTCTTACTGACATAAAATGATGCACAGGAGGCACAGGTGGCTAAATATATTACCCCCTGAGTGTTATAATTGAAATATCCAGGATTACTAATAGTTATGTGGTTGCTGTTTACATTGACATAAGATCCATCATTAATGAATCTGCAAGTTTTACATCTCTCACATTTTGCCATCTTAGACCTATAATGACCATAGTTCATTGGCCACTACCAATTCATTTGGATTCTTACCCCTTCTAAAACCCAAATGAGGTGTTTCACCTAACCTCCTCTTCATTTCTTGGGTAAAAATCAGGTTCCAATTGGAGGTCAAAATTGTTTCAATCTTAAAGGCATCCCTACTACAGGGAACTACCATTGCTCCAGTTTTTAAAATACCCAGTTTTCTAGGGGTGTCAGTGTTAAATAGGATCATAGGAAGTTACTAGGTTAATGACCCTAGGACCCTTACAAGCCTAGCCAAGTTCTACCATTATTTCCATGATCAACACCTATTGCCCCTGTGCAAGAGAGACACTGGTAGAAACCCCATCCAATTGCCCAGATTGCATTTGAAGAGGGCCAATGAGGTTCTCTGTTTGACATGAAGTGGGAGTCTGTTCCAAAGGTGTGATAACCTCTGGAAGACAAATCTGTCCCTCAAGCAGGTCCTGTTAATGTCACATACCTGGTTAAGGTTTTTAGATCGAGTAACCCGTGTACCATTTGACTTGTGGATATGCAGCATTTCCAATAAAGTAGGGTCAGAGATTGCCTTATATGTAAGGCAGGATTGCCTCTGAGTAGTCTGCATGAAACAGAATAAAGTGGCAGTGATTTCAGATGATCCACATAGGACAGAAGCTGAAGACCTTGAATTTTCCTTGTGAGGAACCTTTGTGGTCTCTCCAATTGCTGCAGGTGCTCAATTATTGGCCTGATGAGGGAAGAGTACAGGGAGGTTATAACTTTTTTTTTCTGGAGGCAATGCCCTTACTTATGAGATGAGCAAAATAGAATGCACTTCTTACTACTGTGTAGACATGGTGATCAAAGGTAAAGTTGCTGTCAACCTGTATGCCCAGGTCTATCACCACTGAGTGGATACTTAGAGTGTTGCTGTGGTAGTTAGTAGGAGCATTGCTCTTACTGAAAGGGATGATAAGACATTTTTTGCATTGAGTTTAAGGCCATAACTTTGGCACCAATCATTTGTTTGCATAAGACCTTCTTGCAGGATGTTGACATAATTTGGAGATTCTATGACCACACCCAGTTTGCAGTCATCAGCATCTTTGTCAGCCACAGACCTTAAGTTTTAGTTTGTACTTTGGAGAAATATATTCCAAACAGTAGAGGTCCCAGGACTGAGCCTTGTGGAACACCACTGGTTACAGGTGTGCTGTTGGAGGTGGATTCCCCTAGTTCGAGGCCAATCTAAAGATATAAGGTTTGAAACCTAGCTGGGTGAGTTTGTCACTGATGCCTGAGTGGGAGATAGTGTCAAAAGTCCTGGCTAAGTTTAGGTAGGCTGTATGCACAGATTTCCCCTCTTCCAGGGCTCTGGTGACTGTCTCAAAAAAGTCCACCGGGTTTAACAGGCATGACCTCCCTTTAACAAATCCAAACTGAATAGGGTCAAGTGCTTAGAGATTACCTATATCTTTGTCGATAAGGTCTATGATAATTTGCTCCATGGCCTTGCAAATAAGGATAGTCAGGCTAATAGGGCTATAGTTCCTGGGGTCAGAGAAAGCACCATCTTTGTGCAAGGGGATAACGGTGGCCATTTTCCATTCAGCTGGGATGAAGCCAGTGCGTAGACTATGATTAAAAAGAGTACGCAATGGTGTTGCTAATTCTTGTTGGACACAGCCTGGGATGTTATCAGGTCTCATACATGCTGTGTTTTTGGCCTTAGACAGGGTCTTTACAACCTGCTCTTTAGAGATACAAGGTAGGGGACAGGTGGCAGGGATGTCATGGGGTATATGTCGCAGGGAGAGGGGAATGAGGTTTTCACAGAACCTGTCAGCTAATAGGTTAGCCATGTCCACAGGCTCAGTATATGTGGTATCATTAACTACCAGTCCAGCACAAATCTGGGCCTTTCTTTTTAGGTTACGGATGTAACTAAAGAACGCCTTATGACTGTCCTTAGTTGAAGCTAATTTGGATTCATAGTTTGCTTTGGAGGATTTCACAAGAAGTCTTATTTGCTTGCATAAGCTGAGGAGTGAGTGTTTCCAGTTTAAGGATCACTTCCTTTTACTTCTAGACAGCAATTTCTTCCTCTTATTGTAAAGCCTGTTAATGGCAGTTGTCCACCCGGCAGGTTTACTCTTCCTTCAGGAGCCTATTTTGGTCCTATCGGGTACTGCCAAGTCATGCAGTTATACAAATGTTTGCATAAAGCATTGGTGTAGAACTTGGCATAGTTGCCAGTTCCATCCTAGGGGGAGGTGCAGTGAAGCTATTTATACCATCCTGTAAGAGGTTATAATCTGCTGTGGCAAAGTTTTTTTAGTTTAATTGCTGCTGAGGGGTCAGGTGCAATAGTTACTTTGAATGAGACTGATTTTTGGTCAGATCTCACCAGGGAAGACCTCATAGTGGGGGTTCTACACTGGTTCACCATATTGGTAAGCTCCAGATGTAGGATGTTGGCACCCCTTTTTGGTGTGTCAACCAGCTGGTCCAGGGCATTGCAGTTAATGAAGTTGAGGAACCTTAGGGCAAGTGAGTTTACACGAGTAATCTACCCAGTCACTGGATAGGTAGTTAAAGTTGCCCATACCCATGGTGTTCAGATGTATCTTGATAAACTCAAGTAGATCGAAATAGGCAGAGTGGGTGTCCTGATTCATGGAGGGGGAGTCCTGTAGCTGGCAACGACTTGAATAGGTGTCCTACCAACAGTTAATTGCACCTGAAGTATCTCCAGGGAATCATGCTATTTAACCAATCTGGAGGTGTATTTATCTTTAATGAATACTGATATACTGCCTCCTTTAGTTTTCATACCTTCAGTTTGTGGTCTGAATGTGTGGAAGAAGGTGTAATCCGGTATGGCTGGGGTGCTGTCCACAGGCTTGAACTAGGTTTCCATGACTGCACAGATGTGTACATCTTCCAAGGTGAGATCTACTTCCAGTCAGTACATTTTCATGTTAAGACTTTTAGTGTTTAGCAGCATAATCTTGAGGTTGTTTGTAGATGGAGTTTTTACATAAATATATCTTTTGGATGAGTTCCCAAAATGGGTGCAAACGTTTCCTTTCTTCCTTGAAAAATGAACCCTTTTAAATTTTCGAGGAGGCTTTGTGCATAACATCTTTCTTTGATCATTTCAATTACTTCTTCATCTCACCATCGAATATATTGTCATCCATAATCGGCCTTGAAAGTTGTACTAACTGACCTGTAACAAAGCTTTTTTTCCTGAAAAAACAGGTGATAACTGGTAAAATGTAAATAATCATGCAAAGATCTTTCTTTCCTGAAGATGGTGGAACAGTACCTGATGTTTTCAGTGCCTTTGTAAAGGATGACATCTAAACATTCTATCTTATGGAAGGCTTTTTTGTATGTAAACCTTAAGAATTCAGTGGTGTTCCCACAATGGGTAAGAAAGTCATCCAGTTGTGGCACACTCCCATGCCATAAAATAAGGATGTTAAACAAAAATCTAAAATAGGCTTGGCTGTAGTTGTAAAAAGGAGAGTTGAACACAACTTCCTTTTCCCATGCTACCAGAATGATGTTAGCAAAAACTGGAGCACATTTTGCACCCATAGCTACTCCTGTCCTTTGGTGAAAATATACACCCTCGAAAAACACAAAATTGTTGTTTTTCAAAACAAGTTCCATAAATTCACTGATAAAATAAATATCAGTGTTGTCAAACTCATGGGTGTCATAAAGTACCGTGGTAAATGCTTCCAAGCCTAAACTATGAGGAATAACAGAAAATAAATTAACAATGTCAACAGTAACAAATAAAACTTCACCTTCAAAAACAAGATTGTTTAACATCTTGAGGAAGTGCCAAGAATCCCGTAGTAAGTGTTCATGCCTGGAAATAATATTTTTGCATTTCGCATCAATAAAGGCCACTAAAACCTCAATTTTTGATAGATGTGATGCCACAATAGGTCTCAATGGGGGGTTGGTAGTACTTTTGTGGATCTTGGGTATATCAAATATTGAGGGTAGCAGTGGATAATCACTCTTAACAAAATCAAAAGTCTCACTCGTAATGAATCCTTGATCCAACATGTCAATAAGCTGATAATCAATTTTCTTGTAAACAATATTGACTGGATCTACTCTGAAAGTTTGAAATTCTAAAACTTTGGAATTCAGTCTGCTGAGACCAGAATATCAAAGTTTTGGAACTTCAAAACTTTAATTAAACAAAATAAAAATTTAAAAACGAATATTTTTTGCACCCCCACACCTCCTGCTAAATACATATTTCAATTCTGATATCGCACTACAATGAGGAAAATGGTAAACTTCCCATTCTGCACTGCACAGCGATCTCCATTAAAAACGTTCAAAGTTCCAAAACTTCGGCATTCTGGTCTCGGCAGACTGAATTTCAAAGTTTTGGAATTTCAACCTTTCAAAGTAGACCCTTTTGACTTCATTTTTGGATATCTCATATACACCTCTTTGTCATTAAGAATATCAAACATTTTAGCAGAATAATCCAGTCGTTACATCAATACTACCCTCCCTTCCTTATCCAGTTTCATGACCCAAAAACTTCTATCTGTCATAATATTTCTCAGCACACAGCACCACTCATTCATCTTTTGTCAAATTATCTAAAAAAGCTCCATTGCCTCTGTGACTAATGAGGTTTCTAATTTGGTCACCACATATATTCTCAAAGGTGGAAACCATGGGATGGGAAGGGGAAATAAAAGTACCTTTTTTTCTTTAAAGCATTCTCTTTTATTTCATGACCTATTTGGTTTTCGACAAAATACATCCTCATATTTAATTTGTGAGTGAGCAGTTTTAAATTAACCATAGTTTTCACCTCAACAGTTTTAAACTCAGGCACAAACATAAAACCTTTCTTGAACAAAGTTTCATGAGATTTGTCCACCGGCAAGTGACTCAAGGTAAAAATCTTGAAACTACTAAACTCATGTGAATTTTTATTAAAGTCATTGTTGACAACAGTTAAAGGTTTTTCTTGGTGCTTTCTGCTTGGATTTCCATTTCTGAAATCCCCCCCCACCAGCCTCCACTCTCAAGGTTTGATTCCTTAGTCTCTTCGATCTGCACGGCCCAACCCGGTCCAAACAATTCTTATTGGCACAAGGACTGGAGTCACCATGATTTTAGGTATCACCACCACAATCATTCTCTCCATAATTGTCAGTATTATTTTGATAGATACGATCTGGGGGGGGGGGGCTGTTTCGATGAGATTTGACCTGGGTCTTCTTATTACCAGGGGTATGGTACACTAGTTTTATCTCATATTCTCTTTTGTCTCTAAGGAACTTCTTCTGTTTTAGATCCTTATTTCTCACAATTATCTTATCAACCTTCTTAAAAACCTAATTATAATCTGAATGAAAGTCATCAAAAAGTAAATCTCTTTCAATATTAGCATTTAAATTCTTAATTAAATCAATAATAAAAATAACTTTTCCACTGCACAGCTACTACACTGTACTACTGTACCTACTGCACAACTAGAAGACTGTTGTTAAGTTTAAAAATAACCATGGTTCTCTCCGGTCTCATCTGTAGTTCCTTCTGAGTTTCTTCCAATCCTGTACCATGTTTTCACACATGGATGCATGGATGCATGGACAGATGCAATAGAAAGAGACAAAGCATTTACTTCAGAGACAGATTTTGATCAAATGGAGTCCTTAGCAGAGTAATGGAGACAGATTGTGGTCAAATGGGGCCTTAGCAAAGTAATGGATTGGGCCCTCCACACATACACGCACATACACACACACACACACACACACACACACACACACACACACACACACACACACACACACACACACAGCAGCAGCAGTAGCACCCCTGCAGCAGCCATTCTAATGTCCCATTACTTAGCTATTTCTCCCTAGTTAACATAAACACTGTTCAAACCTCTCAGTGTGCATACTATTTTGTCATTTACTTCTACAATGATTGCAGATATTTGAATTTAATTTAAAACTTTTATTTCAAATTTTATAGCACAAACACGGATAGACATTTGCTAAACAAAACAATACAGTGTCACAATGAAAACAGACTTAGTATTAACAGTAAATTTCTCTGCCCTTGAAACTCACATTCATTGAAATGGCATTGAAACCAACATTCAAATAAAATGCGTCTGGCTAGTGGCAGATAAAGTTTAGCTTTGGGCTGTTTTCAAACCATAGGCCCCTTGCACACATTTTCAGGATCATGCATAAATGCATGTTATCTTTGATTCACCTTCCTGATTGTATTAAATTATATTAATTGTATAACAGAGCACCACTTGTTAGAGTGTGTTTTAAATTTGTAGTTTTGAACATTTTTCTAGTAAGCAATGAAATAAAACCTATGACCCAATGACAAAACTGCCCATTTCAGAACATTTCAACCATAAAAAGGCACTCAGACTTCAGTCAATACAATCAACCAGTACAAGTCAATATACACACAATCTCTGCAGAAGTAAAAGTTATCTGAATAATTCCACATTAAAGAGATCTGTAACTAATGAAAAGGTTGCTGCTAACAAACAACTTTATATTTCAGTGCTTCATCTATAAATTCAATGTCTGCTTCCCTTGAAGAATTTGCCTATGTTTCATAAAAAAATGGTAAGCTGGTAATATTGTAACAGGGAATGGATGGCAAACTGACAACAGGTTCATAGTTACTAGGCATCTCATCCAAAGGAGGACACACTCAAGGATGCCTCTGATATTAAATAGCTTGAGGAATGAATTGTATCCTTTTCCTCTTCAAAAAAAAAGAGAAGAGGTTTTACAATACATTGGAAATAAGGATAATAACAAAAATTGTATGAACTATTACTGAAAGTAATGCATGCTATCAACAGATATTTTAACATTACAATTCAATAATTATCTTATAATTCTAAACTAAACAAACCAAAGGGTAAAAATGTTACACAGACAAACCATTCAGTACTAATTGCAAGAAAAACCCCACCAAGCTAGTGTTTTCACTGTGTGATACCTTAAACATCCTGTAATGGAGGCCCATAGGAGATATGCAAATAACCCCCTTAAGAGTATAAAGTGTTTCAGCTACATGGCTTCTGACTTTTTACTTTTTAAGTCTTTATGAATACATTCAGGCCAATAAAGCCAAGCCCAACTTGCTGTGGACATGCATGTTTTGCCCTTTTTATTGGCCTGGAAAGCACAGCATAAGTGGGTAGCCTGACTATACTTTAGAACCACAGGGTCTTGAAACACAGACAATACCCATAAACATTACGGTGCCTGCAAAATATCCCAACTAACATCCAAACCAAATGATAAAAAGGTTGCACAGACAAACCATTCAATACAAATGACTAGAAAAACCCAGTCAAGGTAAAATGTTCACTTTGTGATACTTTAAACCTCCTACTGAAGAAAGTAGAGTCTCCCTTTCTCAAAATCATTAACGTGTTATCCATCAAAATCACGATAAAGAAATATATACAATAAGAATGTGGTGTATAAATATTAAAATTAATCATAAATATTTTCTTAAATTAAGTTGATTTATTAAAATATAAAACTAACATTCTATAGCTTTATCATCCCATCGTTCATATGTAACTATACGTTATATACAATCTGTGTATGCTTGCGTACTCATTAAAATGTGCATTCATATCTGCTTTCAGGTGTTGGATTGTGTTTGTATGCAGTCATTTATTAGTCATGCATAATTTTACCCTTTTTCACTCTTTAAATTGTACGCATTTTATATTATTTTGCTATTTATGTGTTTTAACTAGCATAGCATAATATGAATTTGTGAACAATTGACATGATTTATTGTAATGTATATAAATTTGAACAAGAAATGTTGAAGTAAACCAAAAGAAGCACTAATGAAAAGGGTATAAGTGCAGGCAAATTAAACATAAAAACAGAAGTCTAATAAGTGGGCAGT
This sequence comes from Protopterus annectens, assembly GCF_019279795.1. Taxonomy (NCBI): domain Eukaryota; kingdom Metazoa; phylum Chordata; order Ceratodontiformes; family Protopteridae; genus Protopterus; species Protopterus annectens. The sequence continues at coordinate 736,623,762 of NC_056727.1, read as the reverse complement.
GTCAGTTCTTTAAGGTGTTTTTATTGTTTGCATTCAAAACAGCAGCTTTAGATATTGCCATCAACATGAAATAATTCTCCTTTTCTCTGAGCTGTGGCTGTTTCAGAGTTATTTATATTTACATTGGGACAGGGTAGCTAGAACTTGAGTGGGACAGACTCTTTCCCTAAGGAAAAACATGAATTCTGTAATTTGTTTTATATACTTGGCAGGTTATTAAAGAAGGCTTTGATAAATTGTGCTTTTATAAAATGTTCAGTATACATACAAAAATACTTACAAAAATTCAATGCACAGAAACTGAAGGAAAATAATTTTATATACTGTAGGCAAAATTTATGCTATTAGTGTGAGGACCCTAAATTAGCATAATATAATTACAGTCTGGATGTATTCCATGTGTGTGTCAGCCATGGTAGTGCGGTGGTTAGTGTTGTCACCTCACAGCAAGAGGTTCTCTGGTTCAATTCTTGGCTGTAGCAGAGTCTGCATGTTCTCTCTGCAGTCGAGTGAATCTTTAAAGACTTGTAGGTAGGTGTGTGTGAGTGTGTGTGTGCCTTCTGTGAAGGTTGGGCACCGGCTGGCAACTCCACACCATAAAAGCACCACTGCCAATCAATCTGTGGACTGGTGATCTGCTCTGGCGACGCCTAACTGGGAAAAGCCAAAAGTGTTTTTTTGTATTCTATGTTTGTATACTACATATCATAAGGTGTTATGAAAAATTACAGCATTGTAAGCACTCAACAAATTATTCTTTCCAATTCAGATTACAAGTTTATATAAATTATTAGCGGAAATTACTGTTGTATAAAATCTAACACAGTTAGATCTAAAAGGAGCTGATGCACAGTGTACCTAGACTTAACAAGGTATCTAATAATGTATCATGAAACAAATTTGTGCACAACTAACATATCCTTTGAACAGGTCCAGTGGTGATAGTATGTGGTGGTAACTGGAATGTACTCAGATGAAAGGACATTGTTCAGCGAGGTACTACACAGTCATTACTGCAGCTGTTTTTTTCTACTGTCTTTCTAAGTGACAGCATATAAGGTTTGGAAGTCGATGTGCTTTTTCCCTGTGAAATGTACTTATGAGGCAGGAATGATACAAAAAAATACTCTGAATATGAGGAAGGACCTAATATCACAAATGAGTGGACAACACAAGCTAGCTTATATGCTAGGGCCATAGGAAAGGTGGGACTGATGGAGCTCCAGCCCTATGGACAAGCATGTATGGTACAACTCAACAACAAGAAAAAGAAACAGGAAAACAAATTGTTGCTTGTTGCATCTTCACTGACTACAGAAAACTAATGTAACATCTGCATGTATGTTGTAATGTAACATCTGCATGTATGTTGTTAGGGTGGGATGAAATCATAATGTCCAAATGGTAACCAGCTTCAGCTTTATTCAATCTGGACACAAAGGGGAAAATGAAATTGTTTGTAGTGGCTTTATATTGTGTCATCTCATCTAGCGTTACGTTGACACCTTGAAGAAATCTAGACATTTGACATCAGCATAATTTGTTTTGACATTTTAGATGAAATTGCAGAATAATGTGAGAACATTCTGGTTACATTTTGCTTGTCTGTGTGTTTACTTGTTTGCTCATTAATTTGTCTGTTTTTGCAGTTATTTATTTAATTAACTACATTTGATTACCCCAGTAAAGTGATGATCTAACAGGGGTACAAGCAGCAAAACAAAAGAACTCCAATATGAAGGTGAACATTAACATACTGACCAGTTTCCTGACAGCAAATGTCACAGCAAACAGGGTTTGTTCTCCCTGTCTTAAAAACTACAGAAGTGAATTCCTTAGGTGTAACAGCCAGTAATACCCCCACTTATAGTACAGGTATACAGTAGCACCTCAGACAATACAATCAGCTATTCCAAGTCCCTTTCTAAGCATCATATATTTCAATATCAGTAAAGTGATGTCAAATTAGTAAATGTGCAGGTAAGTAGTAATTTACACCATACATAATTTGTATGATCTGCTAACTTTGTCCTTCAAACTTTTGTCATTCTGCATAGTTATACTATGTACTGAAGTAAAATTTGCTCCTCTGAAGCTGACCTGTTGCCTTTACAGCCTTCATTTATTAAGAATTAAAAAGTAATGTGTGTAGTGGAATATTGCAGGTAAAAGTTAATCTTCAAAATGTTGTGGTTTTCATGGATGTCATGGTCAGGTCTAGCAAACCATATTATTTTAAAGGCTTTTGAAACTTTATTACTTCTGTCTGCAAATGACAACCATAAAGATATCCTTTGCATTCCAGTTACTGAAGAAGCAAGGCAATAAAGAAAGAAATGTTAGAATAGAGAATGTGGAATTGATGGCAATTCGAGGGTACCTTCACACATACCTCTCAAGTGTACCTCATTTCGAGGAATGCTCCTCATTTGGGGCTCTTAAAAAGTTCACGTTCCTCAAAGTTCCGCATTGAAAGGGTCTGTCACATATTCAGTGTTAGCAATTTTTAAACTGATATCAATGGTAAACAGAACTGAATCATAGTATTTCATTAAAAGACCTATTCTATAAGTAAAAATATCAAATGTTAACCATCCTATGAACTTCCTAAATGAAGTTGTTAGTAAGCGTTCCACATTTTGTCCATTTGTTCCACATTATGAGAGGCAGTTTTCCTCATTTTGGAGATGGAAGGTTGAGAGCTATGCCTTCACAAGACAAGAGAACAGACTTCTCAGCCTGTCCAGTTTACCAAAATGTGCTTTTCTTTAGTTAAACAAGTAACAGAAGCGTACATCAAGGAAGTGTTTGAATACTGAGAAGAAACTACATTTGTCATGTCTTGAATTAATTCTTTCTGCTTTGCTGATAATTTTGCTTTAAAATTTGTCCCCATTTCTGTGCATTCTAGAAACATCCTGCACTGTTTCTCCTTTTCATTTAGCTGTGTTGTTTCTGTATCTGAACTACATGACAGTGTGGTTGACACCTTGTTAATATAATCAAGTGAATATGCACGACTTCAGAGCAGTAAGAGTAAAACAAAGGCAAAGTATGTCTTAGGGAATTCAAAGCAAATGGCACAGTATGAGCAACACGCTTGTTCAGACAGGAGGTCAAACAAGCTGGACAAACAGATTAAGCATAGTGTGAGACAAGATCAAGAAAAATTTGACGAAAATGTATATAAAGATATTGAGCATAATTAGAAACTTTTTTATAGATACATAAGACGTGGAAAGAGTAAAGACACAAATTGATAAACTGCTTGCAGATTCTAAAATTTATTCTCAGACACAACAGATTATAAATATATTTACAAAATCTTATGCAAAACAGTTTGGCTCCACAAAAGGGGTGGTAAGTTGTTCTAGTGTCATCCAGGTAACCCCAGATACTGGAATTAAATTAGATTACATTGGAAAAGAACTGTGCAAACTGGATCCAAACAAAGAACAGGGAAGAAGCGGAATTAGTAACAATGACCTGAGTACACTTCAGCAAGAATTTATAGTACCATTATATCTATTAATCACTAGGTCATATAAATATGGGGAGATTCCTCAAGATTGGAGACGTGCTTATTAAACCTGTTTTTAAGGGAAAGGGGAGTAGGACAAACCCAGAGTCATATAGACCCTTAAGTCTACTTTTATGTTGTGAAAAAATAATGGAGAAGGTAATATTGGATAAGGTATTGTCAGAACTTGATAGGTTGGGACTTGAAACCATATATCAGCATACATATGTTGAAAACAGATCTATTGCCACCTGTAACATGATGTTCTGTAACAATATAATAACAGCTATGAATGAAAAATTGTGCTGTGATGTAATTTATATAGATTTAATTTCAGCATTTGTCAAGGTCATACACAAAACACTGATCAATAAATTAGTACAACTAGGTACTGATGTACTCTTGATAAGATGGATAGCTGCATGGCTTACAAATAGGACATGGCAAGTATCATACAGCAACTGGACAGGCAAAATCCTTGGTTACGGTCAGGGTGTCTCACAGGGCTCTGTCCTAGGCCCTTACTTGTTTGGATTGTATCTTTCAGACCTAACTTTTTCATCTGAGGTGTTCTACAGTCTATATGCAGACAACCTGAAATTGGGTAAACTGATTACATGTGTTACAGGTAAGGCATGTCTGCAAAATAACTGGACTAAATTGACCATTTGAGCACAGGACAATGATATGATGATAAATACATCAAAAACTAAGCATATGAGATTTGGGGGACATAAACTGAAAGGTCACTATTTAATACAGCACACAGTGATTGAAATGGTAGACTCATTTAAGGACCTGGGTATATAGGTAGATTCAGCTATGAGTTTTTCTAATCATATTAACCAATTGGTTAATGACAGTTATAGAACTATAGGTTGTATAAAAAGATTTATAAAGTCTAGGAAATCAAAAATAATGAAGTCATTGTTTGTTAGTTACATTAGACACAAACTTGAATATGGAAACCTTATAAGAAAACAAGCATGAGTAAACTGGAAAGAGTACAATGGAAATATACCAAGGGTATCCATGGATGTGAACATTTAAGTTATGAAAGACTAAATATTTGAACTTGTACAGTGTCTCTTACAGATATTTAAGAGGAGATCTTATTCAGGTATATAGGGCATTTAGGGGCAACTACCTCTGAAAATGTTTGGGGTTATCAAAAAGTACTAGAGAATCATCAGACAACCTATGTAGAAGATTCTATAGGAATGAGAAGTGTACTAATTGGTTCTCTGACAGAGTAGCTGATGCTTGGAACAGACTACCAAACTACATTAAAGCAAGAAATAGTTTAGATATTTATAAGAACAGACTGGACACTTATTATGGGAACAAGTGTTTTGGCATATTGGCAAGCTAGAAGGGCATTAATGCCCATGCTTGAAATATGTGTATGTATGTATATGTATGTAGGTACATGCCACTGATTATCAGTGTATGCCTTGCTCCAAAGAAGAGCTTGCCTTACTTTTACAAATGGGTACTTTACAGTATAAGTTGCTTGTAGAAATTAACATGCAGTGTAGTAACATATCAATATTGTGTTGTTGTCCGAAAGTAAGATTTGAATTCAAACTTCAGAGCAAGACAAAACAAGTCTTTGCTGCTTAGATATATATTCCTATACATCCTGAGCTGTAGGATAGGAAGGCATCAGGAAAGTTCAGACAGATTTGAAATGATGGTAGCAGGCACCTGTGCATTTGCTGTTTTGTCTGGAAGATGAAAAGCACTGCATATCCGACATATGTGTTGAATTAATGATTAAGGGTATGCACTGAGCGCACTGAGAGGTAACTCTGGGAAAGAATAAGAAGTGGCAGAAATGTTGGGAGAGCTGCTGATCAAACATGTGAAAGTGTCATGTTCAATTACATACAGCAAGTAGTCAGGATATTTTTCCTATTTTGGAAATGCTATCTATCTGGCTATCCATCCAGCTAGCTAGCTATTTTACTTTGCTTAGCAGGTTAGAGCACTCGTCCTCCCTGGAATAAATACTTTCCCCATCCTCAGACATGAGCTAACTTTCAGTAGCACTTTGTTGCTCCATCTCTGCATTTTGCAGATAATTTTTCTTGTTCCCCCTCAGACTCTATACAATAGAACCAAAGACACCCTTGCTTTAACCATTTTGTACATCATTTTACATTACTGTGTGTTCTCTCTCTGCATACTGATTGCAGAACCTCGTATTACATTCATTCATAAGATGAGGGTCTTTTCCTCAATTATAGCATGCCTTTAGCTGGCCAGCATACTTTACAATTCCTCTTTTTCCATTCATTATAACCACACAAAAGAAGAGCTGTACTTTATTTTTCTTGCATGAAAAATGTCCTCCATTCCCAAACTCTAGTGTGCAACAGTCTAGCATACATCTTTTTGTTAATACTTTTAGTTTTAGCATGCAGTCCTTTAAAAAAAGTCTTTTATTTCATTTTCAGAAACACCATCTCTTCTAAACTGTACAGTTGTCATTTTTTTGAAAGGAGTACCAATGCTAAAAAAAATATGATTATTCCAAATGTAATTGTCCTTCCTTTTCCCATGCATAAAACATTTGTATCAAGTCACAGAAAAACCTCAAATGATAAATCATAACATTTCTCAGTCCCAATGAATCAGTGAGCATGTCTTCAGCCCTGAAACCTAAGTGATTTAGTTTGTCTCAGGTGACAATCCTGTTGATGCACAAGTCTCTCCTCAGTCTAATCCTCAAAATTGGTTCCATTCTCCACCACAAGAAATTCTGTAATCATGCTTCTCTCTTTCTCTCTTCCCCCTGCAACCACAGAAGCAAAATAATGCCCAAATGACTGTGTCTCCTGCAGTTTTCTTTCCAAACATAGGTTCATAGGTTCATAGGTAGGTACTAGGCTATTAGCCCTAGGGCCTATATAAGCCTAGCCAAAGGTACCCTGGCTTTCACCACCCAAGAAAATTATTTTCCTGTGCCACTGTCGAGCAGAGCCACAGAAGTGATCCCCGGGGTGAATTTCCTATCTCCCATCCAATCATCAAGATTTTTCTTGACGAGTGCTAATGAGGAGCTTTGTTTGATATAGATAGGTAGTTTGTTCCAGAGTATGGGAAGTCTCTGGGACAAGAATCTATCCCTCCAGCATGTTCTGTTTATTGTGGTGACAAGGTTTAGGTCCCTAGAGCGTGTAGCTCTTAGGGATTGGGATTTCTTTAAGTGGAGCATGTCTAAAAGCTCTGGGTTTGACACAGCTTTGTGTGTTAGGCAGAGATTGCCTCTGAGTAGGCGATATGCAATGGAGTAAAGCTGCAGTTTTTTGAGACGGTCTGCATAGGGCATCTCTTTGAGGCCGGTAATCCTCTTTGTGAGGTATTTCTGTGGCCTTTCCAGTTGTTGTAATGTCTTGTGAGAGGTACATACCAAAAGGGGCATTGTACTCTATAATGGGTCTAATGAGTGACGAGTAGAGGGGAACAATGATCTCTTTTTTCCTGGATGAGAAACCTTTTGTGATGAGGTGTGTCACATAGAAGGATTTCCTGACTACTGTGGCGATGTGATTATCAAAGGAGAGACTACTGTCCACCTGTGTCCCAAGGTCTCTTATCACACTTTCGGTGTTAAGTAGACTACCACCTATGTGGTAGTTCATGGGTACTGAGTTTTTACCAAAAGGAATGACAATGCACTTTTTGGCACTGAGCTTGAGGCCATGGCTTTGACACCAGGCATCTGTCTCAGCAAGGCCCTTTTGTAGGATGTCCACATCTTTTGGAGTTTTGATTATGGCTCCTAGTTTGCAGTCATCTGCGAACTTCATTAATAAAGACCTTCTGTGTTGGCCTGTACTTCAGAGAAGTAGATACCAAACAGGAGAGGACCCAGGACTGAACCCTGTGGTACTCCACTTGTCACTGGTCTGAAGCTGGATTTGGAGTCTGCTACTTTCACAGTGTGGGTTCTGTCAGTGAGCCAGTTGGCAATCCATCTTGTGACATAGGGATTTATACCTAGTTTAGTGAGTTTATCTATAATTCCAGAGTGGGGGATGGTGTCAAAAGCCTTGGCGTGATCTAGATAGGCTGTGTGAACCACCTTACCCTCATCTACGGCTTTTGTGACTGCTTCAAAGAGGTCTATCAGGTTTAGGAGACATGATCTGCCTTTTACAAACCCAAACTGGGTGGGGTCCTGAGTTTGGAGATTGCCAATGTCATTGTTTATAAGTTCCATGATGATACGCTCCATAGCCTTGCAGACCAGGCTCGTTAGGCTAATGTGGCGGTAGTTTCTGGGGTCTGTAGTGGCTCCTCCTTTGTGGAGTGGGATAACTGTCACTGTGCGCCATTCAGTGGGCACATAGCCTGAGGTGAGGCTATGATTCAACATGGTACTTAGGTGGGGTGCCAGTTCGTTCTGTAGTTCATGTAGAACACAGCCTGGGATGTCGTCAGGTCCCATGGATGCTGTGTTCTTGGCTTTGGATAGTGTGTTTTTTACCTGTGCAGCCGTGATTACATGAACTTTGCATTCTTCTGGTATAGAGATGGGCTCTTTAGGGGATGACAGAGGGGTAAAGTTAGCACTGAACCTATCTGCCAGGATGTTGGCAATATCCGTTGGTTCTGTATATTTAGTGCCATTGTGCTGTAACTCAGAGGAGATCTGAGTGTTGCTATTGAGATTCTTGACATAGCTATAGAATGCTTTGTGGTTGTCTTTAGAGTCAGTGGTGATTTTCTTTTCATAACTAGCTTTGGAGGATTTTATGAGGGATCTCAGCTTCTTACTGAAGCTGACCAGGGAGTTTCTCCAATCATGGGATTTTACTCTTTTTTGCAACAGTTTCTTTCTTCTGTTGTAGTTTGTTTATGGCAAGGGACCACCAAATTGGCTTCCTTTTTTTGGAGGATAGCATCTTGGTTCTGTTAGGGATTGCACAATCCATGCACTCATGTAAGTGCTTATAAAGTGCATTTGTGTAGGATTCAGTAGTCATACCTCTATTGTCCATCAGCATGGGTGTCGTGAAGTTTGCCACTTCTGTCTTAAGAAGCGTGAAGTTGGCTTTGGAGACATTTTTTACTGTGGTTTCCCTAATTGGGGGTGGGGGAGGGATGTGGATGTCTAGGATGATTAGCTTATGGTCGGATCTGACCAACGAGGAATTGACCTCTGGTGTGGAGCACCGGTTGCCCATGTTGGTAATAACCAGGTCTAGGATATTGCTGCCCCTGGTGGGGGTGTGGATAAGTTGATCCATGGCATTGGAATTTATGAATTCCAGAAAATGTTGAGCACAAGGGTTGGTACATGAATAGTTTTCCCAGTTAATGGTAGGGTAGTTGAAATTGCCCATTATTAGGGTGTTAGGTTGTACCCCAATATTTTCCAGTGTATTAAGAAATGAGGAGTGGGAATCCTGGGACATGGTGGGGGATCTGTAGCAAGCTACAATTTGGATTGCGGTCTTGCCCAGAGTTAGTTGCACTTGGATAATCTCGGATGCATTATGCTGAGCAACTAGCCTGGAGGTGTGGATATCCTTAATGAATATGGACACGCCTCCACCTTTAGTGTTTCAGTCCAGGTTAGGTGGCCGAATGGTGTGGTATGAATTATAGCATGGTAATGCAGGGGTACTCTCTGGAGCCTTCAACCAGGTCTCTGTCACTGCACAGATGTCGATGTTCTCCATTTTAAAGAGTGCCTCGAGAGAGAGTGCATTTTGAGGTTTAGACTTCTAGCATTGAGTAGCAATACCCTCAGATTCTTCTTGCCTGTACCTGTTAGGGTGGTGAATTTGTCATTTGAACCTTGCCTAAAAAAGGCACTATAGGGGTGGCTAGAGCCTTAGCCAGTATCCGGAATCCCAGGGGCGACAGGTGCAGGCCATCTCTGGCAAAGCATCGTGGCTTGTCGATCATGTCATCCCAGGCAGACAGATACTGGATCCCCTTTGAATGACACCAGAAGCTTAGCCAATTGTTGAAGTCAATCATTTTGTCCTTGTACTGTGGTATCATTCTGGGTGATGGCAGGATGCTACTCAGGGCTAGGGTCATACCTGCCTGGGCTACAAGATCGGACAGCTCCTCCATGTCCCTTTTCATGTAGTCCAAGGAGGTACGTCTCAGGTCATTCACACCAACATGGACAATGACAGAGTCGTATTTCTACTTGCTGTGGAGTGACCTGAGTGCATGCGTTATGTGGCGGATCCTGGCACCCGACAGGCAGCTGACAGTAACTTTCTCCTTGTTTAGCCTGGTGAGTGGAACATCAGTGTGCCTGACTATAGAGTCACCTATGACTAGAGTGTCGGATACGTTGTTATGCCTTATGGGCTGTGGTTGAGTGGCACACTGAGTTTGTGGGCTATGTGTCATTTGGGTTGTGTTGGGGGGTGGAGGTTGCTTGTGTTTCTGCTTTGGAGGTCCCTGTTGCTTGGGCAGGTTTTTACTGAGAGCCTCCGCGAATGTAGGTGTGTGTTTTGTGTTTCTATGTGTGTGTTTGGTGGTGTAGGTTTTGAGGGACTATGTGCTGACTGTGGTGTGGTGCAAGTGTTTACCTTCTCCTCTTGACTGTCTAGTCCAGTCTTGGGTGAAGAGAGCTTTGCTTCCAGTTTGGCTATATAAGTGCATCTCTCACAGGTTGTAGTGTTGGGTGGTAGGAGGAGAGGGTTGTCTGTGTACATGAGGCAATTACTGCATTGCCCCAAGATGCCCAGATTCATCAGGTAGACAGGAGAAAACACCGGGGGCTGACCCTTAGACATGCCTGGATAGGTGCTTATTTGTTAAGTACTAAAAACTGTTTTCCTCTAAACAGTGAGGAAAGTTGAGTTCTGTAGTAATTTGTAGCTTATTTAGTGCTTACAATAAGTTCTGAACAAGTGCTGAAACAAAAAAACTGGCTAGTTCTAAGAAACAAAATTAAGCTAGAAGGCTTCCCTCCAACAAAGAAAGGCTTGGGGGCCTAGAAGCCTACAAATACTCCTGGACACAGCAAATCTATATCCAAGTTAGACTACCCACAGGAAAGGCAGGAAACAAGCTTAGAAAAAGTTTTTTTTTTTTTTTTTTTTTTTTTCCTTCTGCTCTACAGTATACTACAGTATGTCCTCTTGCTATACCACCTCTATCTGAAAGCCTGCCCTACTGAATAGTTCCCTCTAGCAGTACAATACATTTCTCTGTCACATCTTACCACCTCTGACCAAGAAGCACCAATTTCATCATCAGGTTCTTCTTCATTAATTAAATCTACAAAGTATTGGCCAGGCTTCTTTCAGATAACTCAGTGACAACTGCCTCCTTGGAATGCACGCACAAAACAATCCACTCTGCTTGGTATTTCCTCATTTCTTGCTGAAATCCACAACATCACCACATTGCCATCTAAACAAATACTTGCATGTGGAGACAGCACGTTGACACTCCTATATAAAAGAGCATGTTACCTGAAAATTTACTTCAGTGGTCACTAAGAGAACCAATGACTTAGCACTTGAAGATAACTTGTGAATGATGCAATAAAATGCCTCTTTTAGTCAAACAAGACACAACTGCATATATGTGCCAAACAAAGAGTATTGGGACACATTATTTCCATATTTATGTGAGATCCTATGATCATGACACTTAAAATTACTTTTTGAATAACAGCCTAGAAGCTTGGCTGTATTGCTTTACATTTTGACACAGTTCAGGCATTATCTGATACTTTGATGGAGAGTTCAGGCAATACATGACAGTCGGATGGAATGTAAACAGTTGGCATGCATCTCCTAGGTTCATAGGTTCAAAGGTTTTTATTAGGCTAATGACCACTAGGATACATACAAGCCTAACCATACACACCAAATCATTTGGATCCCAAGTATCATATGGGGGGTGGGGCATGTTAGTAGGCAGGTATCTAAGGATTTGTGGGGGGGGGGGTGTTAGTTAGGATAACACTTTTCTTATTGAAGTCCATAAGGGACACGAGGACCAGACCTGGGGTAAAGTTATGATTTCATATCAAGGTTTTGTTTGAATAGCATCAAGGATGAACTCTGTTTTACATGAATGAGGAGTCGGTTCCATAGCATAGGGATCCTTTGGGACAAATATCTGTCTCTCCAGCATGTTCTGTTTATGTCACAAGTGAAATTCAGATCCTTGAATCTAGTGTTTTTGGTGCTTTTTATTCTGCACACATGCAAACGATCCATCAGGGCTGGGTCTGAGGAAGCCATGTAAGCCAGGCAAAGATCCTCTCTCAGCAGCCTGTAGAAGATTGAATACAGAGTAATAGCCTTTAGATGGTCAGTGTAGGACAGGGTATGCATGCCCTGAATTTTCCTGGTGAGAAATATCTGTGAGTATTCCAACTGTTGCAAGTGTCTAGTTAGATATATCCCAAAGGGGTATTGTATTCAGTGACAGGTCTGATAAGGGCTAAATAGAGTGGTACTATAAATTCCTTGGACCTGGATGCCATAACTTTAAATATAAGTTGGTCAGCGTAGAATGATTTTACTTATTATCTTAGCTACATGTCGGTCAAAGGACAGATTGCTCTCTACATGTATTCCCAGATTCCTTACTACTGGGTCAACAATAAGGGGTGTTTTATTGATGGATAACTTAAATTGACAGTTTCCCAAAGGGCATTACAATGCATTGTTTGACAGAGAGTTTAAGGCCATGGCTTTGGTGCCAGTCATTTGTCTGTGTTAAACCCACTTGCAAGATGTTTGTGCCTTGGGAGGAATGTATAATAGCTCAAAACTTACAGTCATCTGTGAACCTGGTGAGCCAGAGGCCTTTAACATTAGCCCTACTTCCAAGAAACATATGCCAAACAGAAATACGCCCAGCATGGAATCCTGGGGCACTCCACTGGTGACTGGTCTTTTGGTGGAGGCGGTCTCCCCAATTCTGCCTCCATCTTGATGGAACTTGACAATGTATAAGCACAACTAAGTGCTACAATGTGATTAGCCATTGAAGAAGTTGTCACATTAGACAGATGTATAAATATTTTAGAGCTCCAGCACCAAAAGGTAGTCCAGTACTGTACTACATGTACGTATATGACCTGGTAAGCTCTGATGAGGGTAATGTGATACAATGTGAGAACTGTTAAAATGAGTAAGCTGGGGCTAAGGTATCAAAGAAAATTTGAACTGCAAAAACCTGTAAATATTTTGAAGAATTTGATAGCCTCTCAGACTGTTAACAATACCCTGTGAACTCTGTGTAATACTTCAAGTTGTCAAAAAAGTGTGTCTTACACAATGTGAAATGAGTGAAATAAAAATAATATACACTGTTGGGAGGAGGTACATCTGACACTGAGTGTAAGCTGTGAATTGTTAAAAACTGTAAACTATGTTCTGCCTTTAATATGGGCAGAATTACACAAAGATGCTCATGGCCATTTGCTTGTAACATTGACATGCATTGTCTACATCGCTTGTCTCAATTTAAAGCAGCAAACACAAAAAGATGCCACACATATACTGGAATTTTCAGCTGTGTTTTTGGTTGTATGGCATAACAAACAATGTGTTTTTGGCAGTAAATTTAAAAATATATTGCACTAAAAAATTATTGTGAACACTTGTGAGTATTTACTGAAACAAAGTAATTAAAACCTCCTATTGTATGAGTCTTAATGAAAATTAGCTCCATTTTGAAAAAAAGACTTGCATTTTATTCTAGTACAGTGTTTAAGTTGAGATGAGGAATTTGCTAAAAGAATTATATTATGACCCATAAATTGCTGTAAGTTTAAAAGGCAAGCAAAGGCTGTATGGTGCTATAACATTAAGTGGAAAAAGATTACCTCCTGATCTAATATCAGAAGGGTTATCTTTAGAGCATGCTTACTCCATGTACAAACCCTCAGGAACGCACTCCCACAAAATAGAGTGATTGTGAACAATAGCAACGCATAGTGGCAGGCTGCTCTCACTCCAATTATTCTATCATTCCCACTTAGACAACACACTACTGTAATTATCACACAGACACCTCATTTTCTAAATGACATTTGTCTTGATTTATTGTAAATAATGTACATTACAATTGTATACACTTTCTCAAATTTCTGTTACCTACTAATGCGATTTCAAATGTGTTTATTTTAATTATAAGCTTGCTATCTCTCACTACATGTAATTTGGACTTTGTATCCCCGGGCTGTGACAGAAACTGGTTACTTGTGATCAGTGCTCAACCCTGGTAAATACAGATTAAATAAATAAATACAGATTAAATAAATACATAAATATATAGTCTCTAGTCCTTCATCGTGCAATGATGGGTTTTCATTCATTTTAACGGCTATAATCTGGGATTCATAAAGTTTACAACTAAGTCTACACTATGTGCACATTTACTGTAACCTTTCTGAGTGAATAGATAGCATAAGCAATGCTGTAGAGATATTCTTGGATACAGAAAGTGTACACTGTCTACAGTTAATATACACTTAGTAGCAACCTATGAGTCCCAGGGTTTGTCCAAATAGGGACAAAATAAAACACAAGTCTGATAAGTGTCACATAGGCTTTCTAAAATATTCAAACTGAAGGTTACAGGATCAAAAAATAAAAAAAAAAAAAACAAGATTAAGGCTTTGAGGTTCTTAATGCTAATTTTCAGGCATTTCAAAAAAAATGCTTGCAACATTCTACAACCATTAATGAAGTCAAGAATTGTAATGTAGTATAATTTAATCGCATCCTAAAAGCAAACGTATAGTAATTCTTCACTGCCTTTAATGCATGTAAGTAGAGAGACATATTGCAAACATTAATCAGGTACTATAATGGCAGTTATTATAGTGCCTGACATCAAAATAAAGCCCCTTGATAATGATTACCTCCAACTATTTACATGTCTGGAAAACAGCGATCGTAAATGCAAAGCAGAAAATCGCCTTACTTTTCAAGTGGAGAGAAAATATCTGTCACGAATTAAGAACAGATAAAGGATACAAACCAAACTTTACAAATGAAGTGTTTAATTTCAGAATGTATGGCTAAGCTTGTATCAGTGTATAAATTAAAAGATTATGATGATAATGATAAATTGAGATGCATCTTTAATGACAAGAACTGATAATGGCTGACTCACCATTGCAACCTATCTATATTGTTGAAAAAATATTTTCAACAAAAATCAAAAGGGAATAAAAAATTGTTTTAGTGAAAAAGCTTGAGTGGCCATGAATGTTTAATACCTGGATTGCTTTCAAACAGGAATGAAATGGAAAAGTATAAGAATAATTACCCTATTATGTTGTAATAACAGTTGAGGATGTGATTTGGATTGTAAAATAATAGATGGGAATGGCTTTTACATCATACTGTCTGGAAATGTAGCATCACAGATGCTTGCAAATACTGCAATATCAGATTGCCCTTTTAAAACTATAAAACATGTAAATCTTACAGGGTCGTGAAAGGTAGGTTTGTTAGACATATAGTAAACAAGAATGTGAGACAATGGTACACAGGAAGAAGACACATTTCAAGTTGCTGAAATAGATAATGTGTTTGAATTGCAAACTGCATATACTTTATTATTGCTGCTATACTATTGTTAGTAGTATGTTTTGTAATTGTGGAAGACCCCTCCCCCTCGGCCCTCCATGGAAAAGAGTTATGTTAGCATGCCCACTCAGATGTTCCCAGTTAACAAAAACAAATAAATAAATAAACCACTATATAAAGCAATAATTCCTTGAGGTTACTGTAACAGTATTAATGATGTAAATCAATCAATCAATAAGGCCCTACAGCATGCCTGCCTACCCCATCTTTAGATTATGACAATTGGGAGAGGAAAATAAAGTTTTATAATAATACAAACCTTGTACTCACTGTGAACCATAATATTTTCCATATTTTAGGTTTAACATTGGGGTACTGTAAATTCTTTCAAGCAGCAGGATAAATTATGCGGACCCTCCCCTGCTTCTTTTTAACATCCACCCTCCTCTACTACACCCTTCCAAATACACCCCAATCATTTCTTACAAATCCTCACCTCCTAACCTAATATTCACCACTCCACCCCTTTCTGTACCCCCTCTTCAACATACTCCTCCTTCCCGCTTATGTACTTATCCGCTTCACACTTTGCATATTACTACATTAAGGGTTTTTACCAAGGTATATGGTGAACGTTTTGTCACAGCCATACCTTCTTTTACCTGTAAATATGTCATATTTCAAACCCTCCTTATCCTGTTGATATGTGCTTTTAAACCTTTGTAAATCCTGTAAATACTGATATGACTCATTTCTGACATAGGTACCACTACTACTTCATTTTTTTCTTTTTCAATATGATGTCTGCTCTTTGAAAGACTTTTTCTTTTCTCATTATTGTAACTGACTGTTTTTATAAATGTTGTGGAGCTTTTCTCCCCAGGCCTGTGCTGAAAAGGGGTGTTGTATGACTCAGTCAGACCTGCCCAGTAAACAAAATGCAAATAAATAAAAACATCAGTGGTGTATTTGGCACAATCCATGTATATACAGACATTACTTAACATCAGAGAGTTGAGGATATGCATCTGCAGCTGCAAAAATAATTTATTCATATTTATTTGTTATAACAGTACCAGTTGTTTTGACTGAGTCACACTTCAGTGAATTTGACTGAAATCACATTTGACTGAATCACAATTGACAGAAAATTGTAAAGAAGTGGTGATTCACTATGAGTGTTTTTTCCTCTTTTTCTACTGTTGTACCATGAAGTTAGTATATTTAGTTAAGAAGCATTTGAGGAGGGATGCCCCCTTCAAAACATATTTTAGTGTGTGGTTGTTTTATGTTTTCTTTAATTAAGTTTTCTATGAAATGTGTTGGTACATCAGCAGTGATTTATTGTGTGTGCGTGTGTGTGTGTGTGTGTGTGTGTGTGTGTGTGTGTGTGTGTGTGTGTGTGTGTGTGTGTGTGTGCGTATGCATGTGCATGTATGCGTGTGTGTGTGTGTGTGTGTGTGTGTGTGTGTGTGTGTGTGTGTGTGTGTGTGTGTGTGTGTGTGTGTGTGTGTGTGTTTTCTCTTTTTTTCCACTGTTGTGTAAATGTGGTGTTAGTATATTTAAGTAGAGCAGGATGGGGGAAAGTCCCCCCTTATGCATAAGACATGCAGGGGGCTTGTTCTCTGCAGAAAAAAAAAAACGTATCTTTGGTGTAATAAAGTTTTTTGGTCAAATGTGATTCTGTGATACAAATTTTCATTCACAATATGTTTTCATTCAAATTTCCTCATTCATTTGTGATTCAGTCAAAAATACTATACTCTTTATGATAAACCTGATTATATACTAAACGCAAAACATCACTTTAACGCTACAGCTACTGTAATAAAGAATGGTTGAAACTAAAATGTGTTATTCTTATTTTGTATGGTAATGGAAAAGCTTTATGTAGGACCATCTGATGGTGTTTTTTAAAAGGTTGCAATTTCAAAACATTTTATGGAAACTCTAATTTATCCACTACTTATGATAAATCATAAGCAGTCCATGGCCTACCAGGATTTCACTATACCCAATTATGTATGGGTTTAGGATATGAGACATATTTAAAGTACTACTTAAAAGGCTGCACCACTGAGACAGAAAGGTCTTTGGACAGCAAAATCACACTTTAAAACAGCTACAGAACCACCACTACCACAGCAATAAGATGGGTCTAGACTGATGGTTTAAAGAAGACCTGGTAAGAGGAGGTGAAGGAAAAAGCCACCAGGGATTCAAGTTATCTTTATTTGGTAAGCACAGGGGTGCAGCAGTTGCACTGCTGCCTCACAGCAAGAGGTTCTCTGGTTCAATTCTCAGCCGGGGTGCCTTCTGTGTGGAGTCTGCATGTCCTCCCTGCGTTCATGTGGGTTTCCTCTGGGTGTTCCAGTTTCCTCCCACGTTACAAAGACTTGCGTCTGGAGTGTTTCTCCCCGGGCCTCTGCTGAAAATTGGCTTTGTTCCAAGTCGGACTTTCCTGGTAAACAAATGTTAAATAAATAAATAAATTATTAAAAGTCTACATGCTTGAAAGTAAAGAACAGTCATAATGCAAAGATCCAATGTAAAAAAAAAACATCAAACAGCTAAGAAAGTGTGAGACCTATTTTTAATCATGTCTCTAGTACACTGCAAAGTCAAAATTATATCTTTACTAATTGACACAACTCACTCAAACCAGAAGAGAAAAAATGTTAAAATTCCCCTGTGTCAGCTCTAATTGATAATGCACCCCTTGAAATTCACATTGCTGAAAATGGTGAAAATTGCATCAGTCTTATTAGTAATACTATGTTATACCTATCATGCAATATCATCAGCAAAAAATGTTAGAAACACAGAAGGGGGAATAGACTGAGATTATTAAGTTACAGTGTCATCACTATTTTTAGCCAGGGGGATGTGACAGTCACTGCCAATAAAATAATCCAGGGTAATAACTGCTGGTCCTACAAAGTTATCATTAGATCAATGCTTCATTGAAGTAATGTCACGTGATACACATTTCTCAGCTATTATAATTTATACAGACACCCCAGGGCACCAGATAGCAGGATGTCACACATAGTGACATAAAGATGTCTATCACCAATGATGATTAAGTCCCACCATTGCCAAACAAGGGTGAAGTAATAGCAAGAAATGCACACAAGCATATTTCAATAATTACTTCACAAAACACAACCTGGCCTCAAGAACCCTAAGAGCTCAAAAGGGCTTACAATATCCACACCCAAACCTGCATATGGGCCACTTACAGTTTGGACGCTGTAGATAAGCACCTCCAGGCCCCTCTTCATCACTTTCTCTGTGAATCATTTTTTTCAAGTAATCATTTATCCACAGCAATGGCTTTTCACACAAAGTAATATTTTTACTCAAACACAATTCCCAGGAAAGGCTAGCAGAATTCTCCAATTTCTACATTTTCTTTCCAGTATGTTAGTAATGCTGCCATTCTGATTTAGGCCAGAGACACCCAATTACTCTTTACTCTAAATCAAGCCAAATATGAACATACCAATTAATATCATTTTCACTGGCAAAAGTCTTAAGCAGTCTAATGGGATAAGAGTGCTATATCACTTGTTACCCAACAAAGCAAACAATACTTACCTTTTTCTTGGATAAGAATAAATATAACAAATAAATAATGGATGGCAGACATAAGATACTAAACGTTCAGAAATTAACTTAATAAATAAAGAAAATATTGCAAATAAAGAATAAAATATGCATAGGATGGCACACACACACACACACACACACACACACACACACACACACACACACACAATAATGGAGAGATAAAATTAGCAAGAAAAAGAGAGTAGTATAGTGTCACTGTATTGCTGGAACTGAATTTATCCTCAAGTCTTGGAAAATACATTCTGGATCCTATTTTTACAAAATCTCAAAAAGAAGACACTGATATAAAGACAGCATTTTATATATCACTGAGAAAGGTAGGTTAAAAAAGAAAAAAGAAAACTGGGTGCATAGGCCCCAAGATAAAAAGTGCCCACTCCTGTTGTATGTACCGATGCCAGGACTAGATAAAAGGCAGTGTAGAATTATCAGGACATTGAAACACTCTTTCCATAGGATTAGGTTAGGATCAGGAGGAGGATGCCCCCACCACCTCCGTAACCAAAGGAAGTAGTCCACTAAATCAAAAAAACAGATAAGCCTAAAAAAGAGGCATAGAAATGACAAATTGGACCATTGAGGATAAAGAAGAAATTATGTACTATTACTATTATGCAAGAAGCCTACAATTTCCAGGCAAATAATAAACAGAAAGATTATGGGAGAAATTAATGTAAAGAAAAATACTTGTACATGAAAACTGTCTAAAGTTACAAGTAAAAAAAATGCATTCATTAATAAAACAGATCCACGAAAAACATTGTATAGACAGAAAATGTTGGGCTGCCTGGAAAAAGAAGAGACAGAGGAAGTGTAAAAATATAAAGAACAAAACTAGAAATTCTTGAATGAAAGGTATAAAAAAGAAACTTGAACACTGGAAAGTGAGCGAGATCTGGTATATGGTACAGTATGTATGCAGAGGAGAAAGCCAAAGTAATCAATACAAAAAAAAAAGATATTTGAAAAGAAATGCAAGCAATGACACCCAGACATGGAAAATGTTACAATACAAAAATATAAGATAAGGTATATCTGAAATACCCTCCTGACACCTATTAGCCTTGATAGTCAGAATCTGCCCTTGCATTCTGCTCAAAACTTTCCTGACATGTTGCACAAGCTCTGTCCAGCACTCGCTGCAGATGGCAATGTCATCCAGATAAGCAAGGGCATAATATTTTGATCCTACCTGGCTGCAATCTACCAGCCACTGGAATGATGCTGGAGCATTCTTCATACCAAAGGGCATTTTTGTAAAATCGGACAACCCAAATGGCGTCACAAGCTTTGACCATTTCCTGAGTGCAGATGGCAAGGGTACTTGCCAGTAACCTTTGGTCAAGTTAATAGTAGTTAAATACTTAACCCCATCAAGCTGCTCTAAGGGTTCAGCTGTTTTGAGCACAGGACAAGCTTCTGACTCAGTGTGACTGTGCAGGTTGCTGTAGTTCACAGAGTCCCAGGAGTTGTTTAATTTGATGCCAGGTGATGCCAAGGGACTGGTGGACTCCTGGATTACTTCCAGTTCCAATATGTCCTTCAGGTCCTCTTTCAAGGTTTGTCTAACTCTACCAGTTTTTCTGCCTGGCACCTCCTGCAACTCACTTAATATGCTGCTGTTCTGCCTGGGCCAGGTGCTCCTGAACCATCTTCATGAACTCCCTTTGCCCAGTCATAAAGTTAAGGACATACTGCACCACAGATCCTTGTGGGAATCACACTCACCCTCCTATTCATCATGGATTAAATTCAGGGGACCCTTACCCTGTGACCATACACTAGCTGAAAAGTAAAAAGAAAATGGAGATTTCTGAGATACTACCCTGAATGCAAAGCGAAGATGGGCCAGATACTTGTCCCACTCCCTCTTGAACTGGTCTGTAAGAGTCCTCAAAATGGTCTTCAGTGTAGAGTTAAACCTTTCCCCCACACCATTTGTCTGTGGACTGTAGGGGGTATTTTTTAGGTGTTTACTCCATAGTCCGTTCATAAACAATCCATCAGGTATGACATAAACCCCTCTATCAATCAGTATTTCTCCTAGATAAACCTACACTACTGAAAATGTCTAACAAAATAGTTGTTACCTTCTCTGCTTCCATGGAAGACACAGCCATCTCATCTGGATACCAAGTGCATAGTCCACCACTACCAGGGATATACTTCATACCCATGGAATTTGAGGTACTCATAGCCCACACAATTTCCATAGCTACAGTGTGAAATAGTGCCTAAATAACAGGCAAAGATATAAAAGCAGCCTCAGCTTTTGTTTCCAACCTTGTCAACTTTCTAGCACTCTTTTGTATTCCTAGGCTAATGAAATTCTGTCTGCATAAAACATGTTTTAGTACCTGTTATGACCCTATGGCCTACAAAAGGAATTGTATGGGCTATGGCCAGAAAAGGTATTTGGTAGGCCCTGGGTACTACAAACTGCTTCATTACTTCTCCCTGTAGCCATACTTCAGAGGTTTATTCCCTGTACAACAATCTTTTGTCCTTGTATATGGACTCCCTCTACCCTTGAGTACACAGAAGCTCCTCTGCTGCCTCTCTCAAGTCCTGTAAAGTAGTCTGAGTACAAAGCCTGGCTCATCTATTCCTTTATGACCTTCCACAGGTCTCCTTGCAAAGGAAGTCTAGTACCATCTACCAATGGTGCCTCAAGTTTTGGCTGACTACTATTATTTACCTCTCTCCTAGAAATATCACCTTCTAAGGGAAGCGGGATACCTTTCAGTTACTGTGGCCTAAATCCCAGTTCACTGCTACCAAGCAGCTCCCTTCAAAGAGGCAGCCACATT
Organism: Protopterus annectens; assembly: GCF_019279795.1. Lineage (NCBI taxonomy): Eukaryota > Metazoa > Chordata > Ceratodontiformes > Protopteridae > Protopterus > Protopterus annectens. The sequence continues at coordinate 736,602,253 of NC_056727.1, read as the reverse complement.
ACCAACCATAGATGGAGATGTGGGCTTCAGCTGCATCTCCCCCTACTGCCTTCCCCTTGGGATTGCCCCCCTGCCTGTCTGCATGTAACAACATGCACTCAATACTGCATTGTTCATAGGTTCAAAGGTATATACTGGGATAATGACCATCAGGGCCCTTATAAGCCTAACCAATCCAATTGCGTCCCCTTGTAACATATGCATTTTAAATGCCGCAGGGGTGGCTGCTAAAACGTTTTTTGAGGGGAGAGCTATGTCAGTTAGGGAATGTTTACTGTTGGCTTCTGCCTATAAGACACACGGGAGGCCAGCCCAGGGATGAATTCATGATTACATATTCGGTGTTAATTAAGGAATGTTTACTGTTGCCCTCTGTCTATAGGAGATGTGGGGGCCAGTCCATAGATGAATTTATGATTTCTCATCCAATGGTCAAGGTTACATTTGAATATGGGTAGGGATGAACTCTGCTTTATATCAATGGGGAGTCTATTCCATAGCATGAGGTTCCTTTGAGTCACATATCTGTCTTGCTAACATATTCTATTTATGTTGCAAGCTAAATTCAAATCCCTGCATCTAGTATTTCTGATGTTGTTTGTTTTGTGGATATACAAAAGCTCCATCAAGGTTGGAACTAAGGGTGCTTTATATGCCAAGCACAGATTTCATCTCAACAACCTGTAGGAGACTGAGTATAGAAACAGGGCTTAAGGTTATCTGTATAGGACAGTGTAGAAACACAACCACTTGAAGGCGGTGTCCAGTAACACAAGATACCAGGTGTCCTCAATAAAAATGCTTTAATGCAAAGCCAAAATCCACAGCAGCAACAAATACAATTTGCGAAAAGCAGCACAGCTACAAGAACAGAATGTTGGATAAGCGCTTTCGTCTGCTACCATAGCAGACTTTATCAAATCTACTGCTGCCTTACACAGGTGTAGTTAAATAATCAGTATAATTAACACCTTAAAAAGTTTTAAAGACAGTACAATCAACATACAAATGATAAAAAAGAAAAAGAAAAAAGAAAAAAAAAACATGTCATAACTTAGCAGCCCTCTCTATTAAAATTGGTTTTAAAGATAAACTGTCATTTAAGCCTGGTGGATACCAGACATTTAAACAAAGCTGCCATTTAAGCTCACTTTTATAAATATTGTTAGCCCAATTGCCACCCCTGACTTTTATCATCACCACTTCAAGTATACCAAATTTGTAGCCAGAAAATGACCCACATATAAGGGAATGTCTGTAAAGGGCATTGTTCGTGCTGTGAGTGTTAATGGCATAAAGTGTTCATACACCCTCTTCTTGAGGGCTCTTTCCATTTTACCCACATAGTATGCATTACAACCAGTGCAAACAGACAAATAAACCAGTCCTACGGTGTTACAATTACCCCCCACTAACCTAACTTTGTGGACTGGGTCCCCCAAAGTGATCTCTTGTGTGTTTAATACATAGGGGCAATAATTACACCTACCACATGGTTTGGTACCGTTATTGTTCCTCCTAGTAACAGGGTGCTCTAACAAAATTTTTAAATTAGTACCCACATTAAAAAATTAATGTGGGTATTTCACAAATCGGAATACTGCTCAAACTTCCCACAGAGTGAATTCAAAAACAGTTTTGAAATTTGTGTTTTGGCTGGAATGTGTCTTATTCCTCCAGCAAATTACTGTTTTAAATTCAGTGTCAATTAGCACAGCATAACGGTATACTTTCAAGTCTCATCTTTTCTCCTGAAATGCAATTTGATTTATTCTGAATAAAAAGAGATTGCCTTATATCTCAAGGTAGTGCAAAACCTCATATATTTATGGCACCACACCCCCTATCTCTAATGCATGTAGTCCTAGTGAGCGCTAAGTACCTTCTATGGCATGTTGGTTATCAGAGTGATCACATGGGTCAGTCTGTTGTGTTGTCTCAGCACATGTGTCATAGCGTACACTAGTTGACTGCCAGCCTGCTAGACAAACGATGTACGAAGAGTCATCTTGCTGGATATACATTGACTTTAATGAGAGTGAAATAATATCTGACATTTACAAAACTGTTTTATGTAATCTGTGGGTGTCATGCCTTTGTCTTTGTCTTGTTTATAGGGAAGTATAATAATGGATTTTCTTATTACCAGGGTGTATGTGATCATATAGGCATAATGTATTTATGCTCCATATAGAGTCCAATGGATCCAAGGGAGTTAGAAATTTACATGTTGCCAAAAAAGTCTGCAGCAGTGAGTTGTTGCATACCATCTGTTTCCACTCATGTTCCCATACAGTTCTTAACATTTACAACTTTCCCATAAATAAGACAATTATTATTATTTTTTTCATTTAGGTGATGTAAATGACTATAGAAAGTGTTAAGAACAGGGTTGATTAGTTTTGTTTTATAAAGCATCACTCAGGACACTGAAGGTAAATGCACCTGAAAGACTCAAATGCAGAAGAGACACTATCTACTTCAGTAAAGCTATCAGGCTAATGTTTGTTATTCATACTCCTCTACCATTTAAATCATGTTGTACGGAAATATTTTTATGTTAACTTATGTACTGCAACCACTGTATATTAATGATGACCTGATGACTGAAGCTGTGACTAGTAATATCCACAGCATCTGACTGCAAGAATTTAAATTGCAGCATGATCATATAGACCGATGTTGACTGCGATATACTGAAATGGGTCAATCAGTTTGTTATATTCATCCCCTTGTCATCATTCGGTAAAGTACAGTTTTGTACCTACCATAAATGTAGATGTTCGAAGATCCACATTGCTGCAGTCCTTACACTTGGGTAGTCCGCTGTCCTCGGTCGGCCCGAATATCAAAGTATAAGGCTGACGTCGGTCACGGCGCATTTGACTGACATCAGGACGTCAGGGTACAAATGCGCATGACCGACGTCATATCCTCAGTCTTTTCTTGCCCCAGATGTCAGAAGACCCTAAAAATAAAGGTCAAAACCAAAAGACAGCAAACAAACAAACCAACCACCCTTGCATTAATTATATGTACAATATATACAATATACACAATATTTACAACCCAACCCACACAACCACCTCTAACTACAGAGGGGAAGGAGGGAGGGTAAATTGGACTGCAGCAATGTGGATCTTCGAACATCTACATTTATGGTAGGTACAAAACTGTACTATGTTCTTCATCTCACATTGCTGCAGTCCTTACACTTGGGTAGAATCCCAAAGCAGAGGTAAGGGAGGATGGCCAAACTATAAGGAAGCAGGAGCTGCCAAAATGCCCTGCAAAACAGCAGTGGCAAAACCAGCCCTGGATTTAGAGTAAAGTGGTAGGTGATAATGCCTAGAGAAAGTATGCACTGAACTCCAAGTAGCTGCCTCCAAAATATCCTTGGTTGCCACCCCCCTCAAAAAGCTGTCGAAGTGGCAGTAGCCCTAGTGGAATGAGGCCTAATCCCAGCTGGAATCTCCTTGCCATGATGGGAATAACAGAAAGCAATGCAAAACCCAATCCACTTAGAAATAGTCTGTTTTGACACAGGCTTGCCCTGAGAACTCAAAGCAAAAGAAACAAATAACTGCTGAGACTGCCTGAACCCTTTAGTTCTGTCCAAATAATATCGCAACTGCCTGTGTACATCTAAAGTGTCCAAAATCTTTTCCCCTTTATTTTGGGGATTTGCATAAAAAGTAGGCAAATGAATAGTTTGGTTTAAAGCCACACTAGAAACCACTTTAGGCATAAAGGAAGGATAAGTACGTAAAGATACCCTATCCTTATGGAAAATTAAGAAAGGCTCAACCGCCATAAGGGCCTGCAATTCAGAAACCCTTCTTGCAGAGGTAATGGCCAACAAAAAGGCAGTCTTCCATGACAAATATTTCAACTCAGTAGTAGCTGCAGGCTCAAAAGGTTGTAGAGTGAGTTTCTCCAACACAAAATTGAGATCCCAAGCAGGAGTAGGAGCTCTACGTGGGGGTCTTATATTCTTTGCCCTCTAAGAAATTGCTTGAACAAAGGATGAGAAAACAATGGTGGGTCACAGTCATAGTGAGCTGAAATTGCTGCAGCATGAACCTTAATAGAAGAGAAGGACAAACCTTTGTCCAGTAACTCAGTAAGATATTGAAGAGCCACACTTAAATTAGGCTCAGAAACATCAAAATCCTTTGCTGCACTCCAAAACAAAAATCTCTTCCATTTATCTGCGTACACTTTCCTTGTACTAGGCCTTCTAGCTTCCAAAATCACATTCAAAACTTGTTGTGGAAGTTGAGACCCTCTATGGTTCAAAACAGAATATGCCAGGCTGTTAGGTGAAGAGAGTGAAGTTTGACATTGAGCAAATGACTGTCCTCCTGGGACAACAGGTGTGGAATCATAGGCAAAGGCCATGGAGGCTTCCGTACCAGACTTCTCAGTAATGGGTACCAGTGCTGTCGAGGCCAATCTGGAGCTATTAAAATCATCCTTGGCTTGTCCTGTCTGACCATTAGAAGTACCTTTGGGAGGAGAGGCAGAGGTGGAAAGGCATACACGTGAAGATTGCTCCAATTGAAAGAAAGAGCATCCACTTTCCAAGCTGTGGGATGAAACCTTTTCGTGCAAAACTTTGGCAGCTGATGGTTTAGTGGAGAAGCGAACAAATCTATGTCTGGAGTTCCCCATGACACTGTCAATTTCTGAAATACATGAGGATCCAATTTCCACTCGTGGGGATCCATAATTCGTCTGCTCAACACATCTGCTAAGGAGTTCTGTGCTCCCGGCAGAAACCTTGCCTGAAGATTGAGCTGTAAACTGAGAGCAGTCTCCCACAAAATCATTGCTTGCCTGCATAGAGGATAAGAATGTGTTCCCCCTTGCTTGTTGATGTACCACATGACAGTTGTGTTGTCTGTTAGAATCAACACCTGCCCTGGAAGAAGTAAATCCTTGAAAGCTATTAATGCAAACTGGACTGCTAACATCTCCTTCAAGTTGATATGTAGATGTTGTCTTGTATCCACTTTCCATTTAGATGAGCTCCCCAAGCTTTGTCTGAGGCATCTGTCGTTAAAATCTGACTCGCCTCTGGCCGGGTCACAGAGAGTCCCTTGTTTAGGTGACATTCCTGAGCCCACCACAAAAATTCCTTTTGAATGCAAGGTATTATTTGAATGACAGTGTCCAGATCCTGGCAGTGCTGTGTCCATACATTTTTGAGATACCATTGCAGCTTCCTCATATGCAGTTTGGCATTGGGAAGCACCAGAATACAAGATGCCATGAACCCTAAGGCTTGAAGGACTGTCCTTGCAGTCAGCCCGGACTGATGAGATAGTTGATGGAAGTAAAGGGAAAGATTCTTTTGTTTGTCCGGGGTCAAAAGGCCATCTGGGATGCTGTATTCAGTCTTACACCCAGAAAGCACATGTCCTGAGAGGGTACTAGACTGGACTTTATTTCGTTCACAGAATACCCCAGGCATCTTAGCACTGCTATCACATATTCCAAATGATGAAGAAGCTCGTCCCTTCCTTGAGCCAGAATCAGGCAATCGTCCAAATAAGGATAGATCTGTATTCCTTTTAGCCTGAAGAAAGCTATCACTGGAGCCAGAACTTTCGTGAACACTCTGGGCGCAGTAGATAAGCCAAAGGGCAATGCAGAGAACTGATAGTGAGAAGTCCCAGCTCGAAAACGCAGATACTTCCTGCAACTTAGTCTGATAGGAACATGAAGGTAAGCCTCCTTGAGATCCAAAGTTACCATCCAATGATCTTTGCCCAGCAGAGGTAAAAGCTGTTGTAACGTCAACATTTTGAACTTGGGAATGTCCAAATAAGTGTTGAGGATAGATAAATCCAAAATTGGTCTCCACGTGTTCCCCTTTTTTGGTACTAGGAACAGGCAAGAATAAAATCCTAGGCCCACTTCTGGCATAGGGACCGGCTATATGGCCCCTATTTGGAGTAACAGAGAAATTTGCTTGTGAGCCTCTATTCTTTGTTGAGGAGGAACGTCTGGCATGCCTTTGAAAGGAGGCAAGGTATGGAAATAAAACCTGTAACCGTGGTGTATGATATCCAATACCCATCTGTCTTGGGTAATTAAACTCCAATTTTCTTTGAAAAGTGCCAACCTTCCTCCCAAAGGTGCTACCAGACGAGAAGGCTCTGGCAGCTGAAAAGGTAGGTCATTGGGTCTGTTTACGAAAGGACTGACCCCTGCCCTCACCTGAAGACTGTGCAGGAGAACTCCTGTTCTAGGCCTGAAAGAGCCCTGAGCTCTGCCCCTACCACGTCTAGATCTACCCCTAGACTGGGAATCATAAGAAGGATACGTCCACCCCTTAGTAGGCCAATTTCTACTAAACTTTGGAGGCTGAACCTGCAAAAAATCTTTAACAGTCTGCATAGACTTAGCCTTGTCTTCCATTTTCTTTAAAACTGCCTCAACAGGAGAACCAAACAACACATCAGATTGTAAAGGAGCATCTAAAATCCTTGTTTTAACATGGTCAGATAAATTTTGATCCCTCAGCCAGGCGTTCCTGCGAAGAACTGACCCAGTGGCAGCCACCCTAGACGAGGCCTGTACAGCATCAAAACCACATTGCAAAGAATGCTTACCCACCTGTTCAGAAACATGTACTAAATCTTGTAACTCTTTACAATCAATACCTTCCGCCAGAGCATCAACCTTAGACTTCAATTGTGAAAGGAGATAGTTTTGGTATTTCAACATGTGAAACTGGCAATTCAAAGCCCTCATAGCTAGAGTGGAAGAAGTATAAACTTTCTTTCCCCATCTATCCAAGGCCCTGGCCTCTTTATCTGCAGGAACCGGATTCTTGACAACAGAAGCCTTAACACCTTTAGGCCCCTGGCTAACAGTTTCTAGGTCTGCCCTAGGACTCTTAAAAAGATACTTATGAGCTTCAGGCACCCTGTAATACCTATCTGGCTTAACAGGAGCAGGAGGCAAAGAATCAGGATTAAGAGAAGCCTCTGTAAAAACATCTTCCACTACATCCAAAACAGGAGGTATAGCCAAAGGCCTATGCTGGGGTAAAAACAAAAATTCCCTAAGCCTTTTCCTGGAATCTGAGAAGTCCTGACCTTCCCACTTAAAATGCTCCCTCATGGAATGAAGAGTTTCTGAAAAAGAAAAATCCTCAGGAGGAGAAGCAGAAGGAGTAGAATCATCCACATCAGAATCAGAATACGGAGAGTACTCCTGCAAGTCTTCAGCCGAAGACTCTGAAACATCCAAAGCCTGCTCAAAACTCCCTAGCTCAGGCTCCACCCTAGGTCTCTTATCAGGAGGGGGCAAAGAACCCCTAATCAAAGTAATCAAATCTTCTGCCATTTTAAGCATATGCTTCTTGGGCACAGTTCCTGAAGAACTAGGGGTGACACCAACTGAAGCTAAACCTGGCCTGCCTCTGGGAGAAGCCTTGGAAACAGAAGGAGAGGGCCTAGCCACCCTAGGCAGGGAGGGGAGTATAGTAACCTGAGAAGCCCCATCACCCTGACCTGCCTCCTGAGAGGCCACATCCTGTAATAACAAAGTCTCTCCCTGGGACCCTAAAGAAACCTCCGGTGGAACCACCGGCTCCACCGACACCTCTAAAGAACCGGCGTCCGGTACGGACGGTTCTTCTAGCCTAGGCTTAACTGCTTTGTCCTTGCGCTTCTTCGAAGAAGCGGGCGTCGGAGCATCCGACGGCATTTTATAATTGCACCGCTTCCCGAAGACTAACCTAGCACAATCTAATCTCCTCTTTATAGTGCGCTTATTGAATCTAGCACAAGAGCGACACCCAACAACGTCGTGCTCAGGCCCTAAACAAGGAATACACAAAGTATGATAGTCTCTATTCGGTATCTGTTTCCCACAAGAAATACAATTATTCACTTTTTCTGACATCCGGTAAACCACTGAGGCAAGAAAAAACAAAAATATTCCCCAACGGGGTACTTAGCCAACTTTGACTCGGTCTGAAACTCCGAAATCGAAAAATTTCAGAACGCCAACCGGCACTTGCAATACTGCTTCTGCATCGGACCATGCGGCAAAAAAGACTGAGGATATGACGTCGGTCATGCGCATTTGTACCCTGACGTCCTGATGTCAGTCAAATGCGCCGTGACCGACGTCAGCCTTATACTTTGATATTCGGGCCGACCGAGGACAGCAGACTACCCAAGTGTAAGGACTGCAGCAATGTGAGATGAAGAACATCATGCATAACTGTCTCTCAAATGCCTACACAGTCCTGTTTTAAAATCCCCACATCTAACTTACAATAATAATGTAGCTATGTTTTATTTGACATTAAATATCCTGATCTTAATTGCATCATGCTTTGCATCAGGCATTGGCTCCACATAATTTAAATTTCTGAGTTTATTAAACAAATTGTGAAAATGCCCTTTTGCAGCATCAAAGACTCTGGCAGTGCTGCCAGACGGAAAGGGAAGAAGCAAATACATTGCATTCTTAGCCACATCACTGTTATGGGCGTTAGTTTCCTTGTTTGCATTATTAAGTCGATTAGCTTTCTCCCCTGACTAGCCGATTTATGTTAAAAATGTGTACCCTTGACAGCCTGCATGTATGAAATTTTACATAAAATGTAAACAAATAGCAGTATCCATCGATCATTTTGGCTGTGTGTAACAATTGGTTGAACTGTAATACACCCTACAATCAGAGCATCACTGCACCTCTGACAATATTTTACTACAATATTTTAGTACAGGTAATCTCACATGCATGATACATGGTAGAAACATCCCACCCCTCACAACCCACATGAATTAAATGCTAAGAGAATTTTAGAGCATCTAGTCACATGGTGCATGCTAGAAACACTCCATCACACCCATTATGAATTAAATGGTGAGGGAATTTTAGAGCATATAGCCAAAGTCCTAAACAGTAAAATTAAAAATATGCATCAATGGCAAACTTGTCATTGTGACCACTGTGATTACTGCTGTCCCAAATATTCATGGGGGTAGGCCCAAAGAAATTTGTAGTGTGTTATCAAGCTGATTTTTCAGGCAAAAAGCTAGGAGATTAGTTAATGTAGCACAGAAAAATAGAGTATATTTTGGTAGTAGTCTAACAGCACTGCTACACTGGAAGCTAATCTATCCACACATGCTAGATAAAACAAGAACGTTACAGAAAGTTGTAGGTTTCACTGAAGAGGTGATGGTCGACTTACACCAAGTGCAGCTGCCTAGTTTGTTCCACCTGGATGAGAAATCTATGGCCCATTCACTCCACGGGGAGAGGAACAAGTGTAGGGGCAGCAGGATTATCACTCTCTGAAACCCTGACATTCTGCATATGTTCTTTAGCAACTCAAGAAATCAGCATACAGTGAAACTTTCCGGTGCATGACATGACCCCAAGAGGCTCTGTCCTCCTTGTAGAGAGGTGCCTCTGTGTGATGCTCGCCTTCACCTAGGGATTCTGCCATGAAAACTGTCTCCACAAGCACATTCCCTTCCCTCCTCCTGAACAGAGATGAGCAGGCTTAAGCCTTATCATTTCTCTGCCCCTCCTCTCACTTAGCTCCAACAGGCACAAAAGCCACTAATCAGACTTGCACTACCTGGGTCGTAGTCAAGCCTTCATCCGTCTATACCAATGGAGCTGGCAAACAATTTTCTAAATAGCTGAAGTAGTACTTTCTGCTATGAGTTTAAATCTACCCCATCTTCCTGCCACACATTCCTAAATTTGCCCTTCTGACTGATGACCTAACCCTAACCCTTCTAATTGCTATCTATGTCCCCTCATTCTGCTTTAGTTACCTGTAGTTCATCTTCCCTGCTTGTGATACAGCTGTCTGCTTACACTTCTGTGTGCTGATATTGCATATGTACTATACCACAGTCAGGGTCTTCCTCATACCCTGAGTCCTCATACATCTCTTTATCTCAATAAATCTTTTTAGAATACTCTTTGCTAGTCTTATACTCCTCTCAAAGAGTACCGCCAAAACTGACTGCACTTCTCTAGATGTGGTCTCACCAGTGTTTTGCACAACAGAAGAATGGTCTGCTTGCTTCCTGTATCCATATCCTCCAACATCATGCCTGGCATCCTGTGGGCCATAGATGCTGCCTGTTCTACTAAATTGAGTGGTACAACTTTGAGATTTTTTTTTTTTTTTTTTTTTTTTGTTAACCAGGTAGGTGAGCTGGTCAATGACTTTTTTCAGCCATGACGTGGGCCACACAGCAAACACATACTTGCACAATTACATAGTAAAGTCAGCAGTACACATATTTACATATGTGCAGTGACATGCAATAATTTATTTATGTATATACAGTGTGATAGACTGAATAATCACAAGATTACATAGAATCATTTAGAAGTTAAACTGTCAAGATTGAAAGCTATTCTAAAAACAAACCGGGTCTAGATTAAATCAGTGAACGCTTAAAAAAGCGAGCGCTGATTTATCGACCCCATGTAAGTGAAAGCTTACAATCCTGAACACTCGAAACAGCAATTGTTTTCCCAGGGAAAAAAAATCGCTGTTCCACAAAAAATAAAATAAAATAAAAATAAAAACTTCAAAACATTACATAAAGTGAGAGGCATTGCCCCCCACACCCCCCGATGTGGGGGGTTGTGCCCCCCCTACCCCCCTACTTAAATATACCAACTCTGAGATTGCACTACAGTGACGAAAACAGTGAAGTAAAGGAGGCGGCCAAGCGATTTCTTTCCCAGGGAAAGAAATCGCTTATATGCCGTTTCGCTATTTTGCTGTTTCGTGCTTTCAAGTTCAATCAAGACGCATTTGAAGGATTGTGTCTTTGATTATATAATAGGAACCAAAACAAACCAACTCGAGTGATCATGAAGGGATACTTATTTATTAAATAAAACATTAAAACCCAATTATAAATAACAAATACAAGTTTTCACAACTAGTAGCTTCATCAGGTAAATCTGTGGTCACTCAAGCTAGTTTGCTTTTAGAATTTTGGACTATTTGCTCTGCTTGTGTTTGCCTGCTTGAGCTGCCTGGATTTCTCCTTAAGACTGAAAGCTATGTTATACATATGATACGGACTTAACACTTGCATTAGCCTGAGTATCTGAAACAAACAGACTTTGATTCCTTTTCACGTGTATTTTTGTTCTTAAATACAGAAAAAGTCAACTATCAAAGAGATATTTGGTAGGCTATCCTAGGATGATGTAATGATTCTTATATATCTCTCTGCCTCAGCCATTCCAAGGGTGACACCTCCACAGCATGTGTGATCTTCTAGTAACCTCCTTCCTGGAGTGAAACACCATGAAGTTCTGCCAATGAAACCCATTGGATAATTCTCAGGTTATATCAATATCTTTTCCAGATCATGAAGGAATCTGACAGATCAGTCTATAACTGCTGTTATAGTGTTTCTGATATCCTTGTACACATTTAATTTGTAATACAGGCCCCAGAATTGTCCAGATCTAGCACTCTGAAGAGCACTGGCCTAAGAAATGACAAGGTGTTCTCCCACTTAACTTGTCACTTTCTCCTCTTACAGCCTCACTGTTACTATCACCACTATATCCTCACATTTAGCGAATTCCAAATCCATACAACTAATATGTTTCCCGTGCTTTTTATCTTATGTACATTGCACCCGGATACAGAATAAGTAATATATCCTGAACAGAATGTTAGCCTGCTATTTGTGCATTCTAAAACTAAAAACTGTGTACTATGCAGCACAGTTACTTGGACACAAGCAAACCGGCAGACGTTTGGTGATAAAACAGAGGTTGTTTCCATACCTGTTCTCAGCATTAGATCATTCAGTATTAGTATTGAATCCTATGATGTGTTTCTGCTTATTTTGTATATCCCCACCTCCTTTCTCCTTTTTACCACAGCTAAATTTTTGTATATCATGTAACTGTGTTTATCTCTATGTGGAGCTTTTCTCCCCGGGCCTCTACTGAAAATGGAAATACTTCCAGTTGGACTAGCCTGGTTAACAAATATAAAATAAAATAAATAAATAAATAAATAAATAAATTCAGCATCCTTCCCATAATCCAACAGTGCTGACAGCATGGAGTTCCTTGGTTCTCCATATGATTCACAACCACATTCTCTAACTTTGCACGTTTGAGTTCTAATGGCACATAGTGCATTTTATACCAAGAGCTTAGGTTAATATCCCTTAATATCAAAAATGACAATTAAAAAGGCCATGAGAGCTATTTCTGGAGTGCTTATGACTGGGCTGTCTTGACACTTAAAACTGTAATTACATATAAGACAAGCTTGCATTGAAAACAGACTTAAAGCATGTCTTCATAATTGCCGTTCTATCATCTGTAATATACTGACTTAGATCAACTTACGTAAAACTGAAAGCACATGATTGCAGTGCAAGACAGGAATCACCTTTCTGAAATCCCAGAAATTCAAGCTGCTACTTTAACTGATAATACATAATAATATAGATGTAGGTAGAATTAGGACATGCTACAGATTTAATTAGTATTTTTTTACAGTCTGTTTACAATATAATTTATTTTCATTTTAAAGCAAACTATTTTATCATGGCATCATTTCTCTATCCCCCTCTTGTTACTACCTAGCAGAGGTGTTATATCAGAATTCAATTATAAAAAGCTCCTTAATTTCTAAATAATTCTCCTGAGGGAGATATATTGCTAATAGAGATAATGGATAAGGGGCAGCAACATCCTAGACCTGGTCATTTCCAACATGGGTGACTGGTGTTCCACACCAGAGGTCAATTCCTCGTTGGTCAGATCTGATTACAAGCTAATCACCCTGGACATCCACACACACACCCCCCCCCCCCATTAGGGAATCCACCGTAAAAAATTTCTCCAAAGCCAACTTCACAACACCCATGCTGATGGACAGTAGAGGTGCAATTGCTGAATTCTACACAAATGCACTTTATAAGCACTTACACGAGTGCATGCAGGAGCAGCCTTAGGTCAACTGGTGCCTTAGACAAAAGGGCTCCATGGCGCCCCCTATCACACCATTCGGTGCCCCCATCCTGGTCTACCTACACCAAATAAATACTGGAAAAGTGCCCCTACTAGAGTGGTGCCCTAGGCAGCCACCTAGTTGGCCTATGCCTAAGGCCTGCTCTAAGTGCATGGATCATGCTATCCCTAACAGAACTAAGATGCCATCCTCCAAAAAAGGAAATAAATCTGGTGGTTCCCTGCCATAAACAAACTCTACAACAGAAGAAAGAAACTGTTGCAAAAAAGAGTAAAATCCCATGATTGGAGGAACTCCCTGGTCAGCCTCAGTAAGAAGCTGCAATCCCTCATTAAATCCTCCAAATCTAGTTACGAAAACAAAATCACCACTGATTCTAAAGACAACCACAAAGCATGCTATAGCTATGTCAAGAATCTCAATGGCAACACTCAGATCTGCTCTGAGTTACAGCACAATGGCGCTAAATATACAGAGCCAACTGATATTGCCAACATCCTGGCAAGATAGGTTCAGTGCTAACTTTACCTGCCCCTCACCCCCTAAAGGGCCCATCTCTATACTGGAAGAATGCAAAGTTCCTGTAATCACGGCTGCACAGGTAAAAACCACACTCTCCAAAGCCAAGAACACAGCATCCATGGGAAATGACATAATCTCAGGCTGCGTTCTACATGAACTGCAGAATGAACTGGCACCCCACCTAAACACCATGTTCAATCATAGACTCACCTCAGGCTTTGTGCCCACTGAATGGCACACAGCAACGGTTATCACACTCCACAAAGGGGCAGCCACCACAGACCCCGGAAACTACCACCCCATTAGCCTAACGAGACTGGTCTGTAAGGCCATGGAATGTATCATCATGGATCTTATACACAAAGAAATTGGTAACCTCCAAACTCTAGACCTCACCCAGTTCGGGTTTGTAAAGTGCAGATCATGTCTCCTAAACCTGATAGACTTCTTTGAAGCAGTCACCAAAGCTGTAGACGAGGGTAAGGTGGTTCACACAGCCTATCTAGATCTCACCAAGGCTTTTGACACCATCCCCCACTCTGGAATTATAGATAAACTCACTAAACTAGGTATAAATCCCTATGTCACAAGATGGGTTGCCAACTGGCTCACTGACAGAACCCACACTGTGAAAGTAGCAGACTCCAAATCCGAATTCAGACCAGTGACAAGTGGAGTACCACAGGGTTCAGTCCTGGGTCCTCTCCTGTTTGGTATCTACTTTTCTGAAGTACAGGCTAACACAGAAGGTCTTTGGCTAATGAAGTTTGCAGATGACTGCAAACTAGGAGCCATAATCGAAACTCCTATCGATGTGGACATCCTACAAAAGGGCCTCACAGAGATAGATGCCTGGTGTCAAAGCTATGGCCTTAAGCTCAATGCCAAAATGTGCATTGTCATCCCCTTTGGTAAAAACTCCATACCCATGACCTACCACATAGGTGTTAGTCTACTTAACACCGAAAGTGTGATAAAAGATCTTGGGACACAGGTCGACAATAGTCTCTCCTTTAATAATCATATCACCACAGTAGTCAGGAAATCTTTCTATATGGCACACCTCATCATAAAAGGTTTCTCATCCAGGAAAAAAGAGGTCATTGTTCACCTCTACTCGTCACTCATTAGACCCATTATAGAGTACAATGCCCCTTTTGTTATGTACTTCACAAAACATCTACAACAACTGGAAAGGTCACAGAAATACCAAACAAAGGGGATTACTGGCCTCAAAGAGATGCCCTATGCAGACCGTCTCAAAAAACTCCAGCTTTACTCCATCGCATATCGCCTACTCAGAGGCGATCTCTGCCTAACATACAAAGCTATGTCAAACCCAGAGCTGTTAGACATGCTCCACTTAAAGAAATCCCAATACCTCCAAGCTACATGTTCTAGGGACATAAACCTTGTCACTACAATAAACAGAACATGCTGGAGGGATAGATTCCTGTCCCAGAGACTTCCCATTCTCTATAAAAAACTACCTATCTATATCAAACAAAGCTCCTCATTAGCACTCTTCAAGAAAAATCTTGATGACTGGATGGGAAATAGAAAATTCACCCCGGGGATCACCTCTGTGGCTCTGCTCGACAGGAGTACAGGAAAATAATTTTCTTGGGTGGCGAAAGCCAGGATACCTTTTTAGCTAGGCTTATATAGGCCCTAGGACCAATAGACTAGTACCTACCTATGAACATATAATGCAACAAATAATCTGTGACTATAGTCTGTAAACATGTTTGTGTCTTTCTGATGTCTTGCTGAAACATTCTTTTCAGTGGGCTTCACATTAAGAAGTGACAATGGATTGCTGGATAAACAAATATGAGATGCTGTCTTCCAGAAAATAAGTAAAAATCCACTAAGGAGCAAAACTTTCTTGGTAGCTGGGGAGACCAGCCTGTCCATGAAAATAGTAATAAAAAATAAATAAATAAAACCCCTATGCCATTACTTTCCACCTGGAGCACAGTTGATCTCCCAGAAGCTCCACTTTTAAAAAATAAATAAAAACCGCTACGCTATTACTTTCTACCTGGAGTACAGGTGAGCTCCCAGAATCTCCACTTTTCAGTGTCAGCCTATACGCCCAGTACAGGAGCTTTGATCCATGCAGACATGAAGCCTGGATTTGTTCCTCCAATTTTACAGGCACAGGAGAGAAGATTTGTTTTGCTTGCACAGGATATCTAATTTTTGAACATGCACTCCTTCCTTTTCAGCATCAGCCCGGAAGCACAGAGATTTGCTCATGGAGAATGGAGTGTGTTCCTCTAATGGTTTATGAATGGGAGGTGATGCTGCTCTAAGGGAAAGTGTTTGCGTGGAAGATTTTAGAGAGTACAAGAGGTACAGTAGTTAAGTGTTTTTGTGTGTGTGTGTGTGTGTGTGTGTGTGTGTGTGTGTGTGTGTGTGTGTGTGTGAGTTCTACTGCAAGGATGATTACACTTCCTACATTCAACTATCTGTGTTCTGCCTCCAGTATGGATGTTCCCCCTCCAAGGATGATTCTGCTTTCTGCCTTCAGAAAATTGCCCCACAGGACAATTACAGAGAGAAAATGTAGATAAATCACTAGGAACTTACCTATGAACCTATAATTACAACTAGTCATTAACAAAAAGTCATTACAGTCTCATAGTTATTATTCTTGCTCAGAAAACACATATGCTTTATCCTTTTTTTATTTACTAAGTCTTAACCCAGGGCCACTACTCCGCCTTTCTGGAGACACTGGAAAACATGAAGGTCCTACCGAACACCCTGATATTGGGCAATTTCAATTACCCTACCGTTAACTGGGAAAACTACTCAAGTACAAACTCCCAGGTCCAGCACTTCCTGGAATTTATCAAGTCAAATGCCTTGGATCAGATGGTAAACTCCCCTACCAGAGGTGAAAACATATTGGACCTGGTCATCACCAACATGGGTGACAGGTGTTCCACACCGGAGGTCAACCCGTCACTGGTTAGATCAGACCATAAACTAATCACTCTGGATGTCCACACCACACCACCACCTCCAACCAAGGAAACCACAGTGAAAAAATATTCTATAGCAAACTTCACCTTACTTAAGATGGAGGTGGTAAGTTTCACAGCCCCCACGCTAAAGGATAACAGTGTCCATGATGTAGGAACCTTTACAAATGAACTCTATGAGCACCTACAAGAATGCATGGATCATGCCATCCCTAGCAAAACCAAGACTCATTCCCCTAAGAAAAGGAAACCAGTCTGATGGACCCCTGCCATAAACAGGCTATACAATAGAAGGAGGAACCTAGCTCAGAAAAAAAGCAAATCCCAAGAAGGAAAGACATCCCTGATCAGTAAGAAACTAAGTCCATCATAAAATCCTCCAAGGCTAACTTTGAAAGAAAAAATAGCCAAGGATTCAAAAGATAACCACAAAGCCTTCTTTAGCTATGTGAAGAATCTAAGTGGCAACTCACAGATATGCTCTGAGCTAGTGCAAAATAGCACAAAATATACTGAAACCACTGATACTGCCAACATCCTGGCAGATAGATTCAGTGCAAACTTCACCCACCTCTCACCCCCAAAAGGGCCTACAAAAATACTGGAAAAGTGTAGTGCCCCAGAAATCACAGATGCACAGGTGAAAACAGCCCTTTCAAAAGCCAAAAGCACAGTGTCAATGGGGCCAGATGGTGTCCCAGGCTGCGTCTTGCAAGAACTACAAAACGAACTCTCTCCACAGGCTATGTGCCCAGAAAATGGTGCACAGCAATGGTTATTCCACTCCACAAAGGAGGGGCCACAACTGACCCTGGTAACTATCGCCCCATAAGCCTGACTAGCCTGGTCTGCAAGGCTATGGAGCGCATCATCATGGAACTCATTATCAAAGACATTGGGAACCTCCAAACACTTGACCCGACCCAGTTCAGCTTTGTTAAGGGCAGATCATGCCTACTAAACCTGGTTGACTTCTTCGAGATAGTCACCTAGGTCATAGATGAGGGGAAGGTAGTTCACAAAGCCCACCTTGACCTCGTCAAGGCTTTTGACACCATTCCCCACTTGGGAATTATAGAAAAACTCACCAGCCTGAACATAAACCCCCTACATCATGAGATGGGTTGCCAGCTGGCTTACAGACAGAACTCAGATGGTAAGAATACCGGGCTCCAGGTCCAACTCTAAACCAGTCACAAATGGTGTCCCACAAGGCTCGGTCCTGGGACCCCTACCGTTTAGCATATACTTCTCAGAAGTACAAGCAAACACAGGAGGACTATGGCTAACCAAGTTCGCTGATGACTGCAAACTGGGAACCATAAATGACTCTCCAGCTGACACAGACATTTTCCAAAAGGGCCTTACTGAGATGGAAACCTGGTGTCAAAGTCATGGTCTCAAGCTAAACGCCAAAAAATTCATAGTCATCCCATCTGGGAAAAACAAAACACCCATGAATTATCACATAGGTGGTAGCCCCCTTAATACAGAAGAGGTAATAAGAGATCTGGGGACCCAGGTAGATAGTAATCTTTCCTTTGACAATTCTATTGCCAAAGTAGTTAAGAAATCCTTCTGTGTAGCCCATCTAATTACTAAAGGGTTCACATCTAGAAATAAAGAGGTTATAGTGCCCCTCTACTCATTACTCATCAGACCCACCATAGAGTACAATGCCCCATTTGGGATGTACCTCACAAGACACTTCCAACAGCTGGAAAGACCACAAAAGTACCTCACCAAGAGGATTACTGGCATCAAACATATGTCCTATGCAGCCCGACTGGAAAAACTCCAGCTGTACTCAATCGCATATCTCTTACTCAGAGGTGATCTCTGCCTGACCTGCAAAGCCAAGTCCAACTCAGAATTGATGGATATGCTTCACCTAAAGAAATCCAAGTCACTGCGAGCCACTTGCTCTAGTGAGCTAAACCTCACCACAACAATAAATAGAACATGCTGGAAGGATAGATTCCTGTCACAGAGACTCCCCATGCTTTGGAACAAAATTCCTAACTACATTAGGCAGAGCCCCTCACTAACACTCTTCAAAACAAACCTTGACGAGTGGATGGGTAACAGAAAATACACCCCTGGGATCACTTCATTGACTCTTCTTGACAGAGGCTCAGTTAATTAATCAATGGGGCGGTGAAAACTGACACACTCTGGCTAGGCTTAAAAATGCCCTCGGGCAGATAGCCTAGTACCTACCTATGAACCTATGAACCTACGGGTTCCAGGATCACTGTCTGGTTATGTCACACTCCAGACAAGGGAGGAGCAAAGTGTCAAGCCCTTAACTACAGGAAGCAGCTCGTTAAGAGCTAAAAGCCTTAATCCACTAAATTAACTGCCAGAACTTCCTTATTTATTTTCTGATAAATCACTGAGGATAACAGTCAGTGAATAATATTGACTTACTTATCATTTATTTATTTATTTATCTATTGCATACTTTTTTGAATTGAGATTCAGCTGATCTGAGGATTTGCATGGGCAGGATGTTTATTTCTGTGAGGAGTTTTCCCTTCTGGTTTTGAAGCAGCCGTATTTTGGAGCATGATGGAGCAGTAGCAGCTATTTGTCTCTTGACTGGTTAAGAGGAGAGATGTCTTCATTCACGACTGTAGCGGCTTCACTGAATGTGTTAAGGATTTTTTTTTTACAGTTGTTTAATTTTTATTAACTTGGAGCATTATAGATTTTTAGTATTTATTTAGTTAATTTTGAAAGTGCTTATTGGAGTAAGGAATTGGTAGGTATTGTTTGGAGTATACTTGTACACCTGAAGAAGGAAATGCTTTTTAACTCTTTTATGCTGCGGCTTTTCTTTACAAGTTGGAGTATGAAGACTGCAGTACCAGTCAGCTGTTCATTCCTGATGAGTTTTTTCACCTTTCAGGTCTTTCTTGGTTTTTACTGTGTTTTTCAATTTGGTTATGTCAAGTGTTTCATTTTGCTTTACTTAATGTGATTTAGACTTTTACTTTTGTATTTTAAAGCATGGAATTTGTAGATTGGTAAGCTTTTGCTTTGCATCTGCTTTGCATGATTTGTTGGCAGAGCTGGATGCAGCACTAGGAGACCAAGGCCCACTGGTTGCCAGGGTGGATGGGGACTGTCACGTTAATTTCATTTAATTAAAAAAAAAGACATTACTTGTGTTTTTTAAGGGAATTCTTTTTCATCAAAACCCTCTGCATCCAGTCACAATATCTGTGCATATATCATGACACAGAAATGTTTGTTAATATCTTCGATTCTGCATGCGCAGAATTTGAATGCTAGACAACAGACAATAGTCTCTTGCTTCAACTGAACATTCCTGCTTTATGAACAAGTACAGTTTCAGCAGTGTGAACATTCCTGCTTCAGTGGTTAATAATTTGCTCAGGCTCAAACCCTGTACCTTAGCTACAGGAAACAGACCCTGAATCCTCTACCCCAACTACCAAATTACTAAAGAAATTTAGTTTCCAGTTATATTATCAAGCAATTGAGTTTCAGGTACATTTTCAAGGAATTGTTTCAAGTATATTTTCGAGGTATTGTTTCAGGAGCATTTTTCAAGGAATTGTTTCAGGTGTATTTTCAAGGAAATGTTTCGGGTGCATTTTTCAAGGAATTGTGAGCTTCAAGATAAAAGAAGTTTACTGTTGCTCATGCTAAGTCTGCTTCCAATGTGCATTTGTTTTGTTTAGCAAATTGTATCACTATTGTCCTATAGAATTGAAAATTATCATTAGTAACACAACAGGTTGCATATTTGCCTGTAATGCAGAAGTCTGTGAGTTCTACTCCAACAGCATGAAGACAGATTGTGGTGTCCTGCAGTCCTGACTGTGTTCTCCTTTGGATGAGATGCCTAGTAACTATGAACCTATCACTTTGCCATCCATTCCCTACTGCAATATTATCAGCCTACCTTTTTTGAATGTGACATAGGCAATTTATTCTTAAAGGGCAGCAGGCACTGAATTTGAGGATGAAACACTGAAATGTAAAGTTGTTTGCCAGCAGCAACCTCTTCATTAGTTATAGATCTCTTTGATGTGGAATTATTCAAATAACTTTTACTTCTGCAGAGATCGTACATATTGGCTGATATTGGTTCATATGTTTTGTTTCATTGCTTACTGGAAAAATGTTCAAAACTATAAATTTAAAACCTGCTCTAACAAGTGGTGCTGTATTATACAAGGAATAGAATTTAATACAATCAGGAAGGTGAATCAAAGAACTCATGCATGCTTAATGGTCATAAAAATGTGTGCAAGGGGGCTACAATTTGAAAACAGCGCAAAGGTAAACTTTACCCTCCACTGGCCAGATGCATTTTCTTTGAGTCTGGATTTCAATGCCATTTCAATGAATGTGAGTTTTAACGGCACAGAAGTTTTAATGCTAAGGCTGTTTTCATTCTGAGACTGTATTGCTTTGTTTAGCAAATGTCTGTTAGTGTTTGTCCTATAAAATGTAAAATAAAAGTTTTAAATTAAATTCAAATATTGGTAATCTTTGTAGACGTAAAGCAGAAAACAGTATGCACACTGAGAGGTTTGAACAGTGTTTATGGTAACTGGGGAGAAGCAGCCAAGTAATTGGACATTGGAATGGCTGTGGGGGCTGTGAATAGGGGGGGGGGTCCATTACCCTGCTTAGGGCCAAATTTGACCACGATCTGGCTCTGTTTTTGTGGGTGGGGTTTGGGGAATTGTGACAGCCATAGTAATCAAATCCTGGCTACAACATGGATATTTAGGCTATGGCATCTCTTGATACACTTATATAGCTGCACAGAGAGACAGTACTTTAAGAGGAGGTAGGGCCTTGGTCTACATGAAAGAAGATTTCTGTAATGAGGAATACTGATATTTATTTTAAACACAAGCTAATGTGGGTAGTAAAAGTTATATACAAAATCACTGCATAAATATTTTCTTAATTACTTTGAATGAAATGCTGGAAGGACTTCTTATTTATTTTAAGAACCTGATTGTTACTGGGGAATTCAGTTTACCCTTGAGGACTGAAGTGGGAATCAAAATGAGAGCAGAAGCACAAACAATATTTTAAAACAGATCATCCTGTGCAGCTTGACATTGATTTCTTTTCATCACGGTTTACTGAAACTGCATTGACTTATGCTGATTGCAAGCTCGTAAATAGCACAGCAGTGGGGGGGGGTTCACTTTTTCCCACCTATTGTCTAATAGTGGAGTTGGTAAGTATTTCTATACACATGGGTCTAAAAAAATAATCTAAACTGCATAATATCAACAGCAAAAATATCTAAACTCAAAAATACTTAAACACAAAATACTGGCAAAATTGAACCACATCCAAAACCAATCTTTCCCTGCATCCCCTTGGTGGGTTGCACCCCCTTCCCACATCCCCTGATAATTACACGTCAGCTCAAAAGCTGCATAACAGTAGGGAAAGGGCATAAACCTTTCCCTAGTACAATTTTGATTTTGCAATATTTTGTGTTCAGATATTTTTGCATTTAGGAGGGGTTTTTTTACATATGTGTGCAAAACATATAAGGTGGGGGACCCAGGCCCCTACAGTTACAGTGGCTTTGTCCACCTCTGCAAAAAACATTTTCTCTTTTTGATTCTTTTTTTTTTTTTTTTTTTTTTAGCATTTTTTTTTAGCATTTTTGAGTGACTTTTCTCAATACAGAAAAAAACAGACAAATTATAACTCTTTTTGAGTAACATGACAAAGCATAAGTATAACCTCTAAAATATCCTGTGAGTTATAAGGCATGTCATTCCCATATTCAAAATGCCAATTAGGTTGAATGTTATACTACACATTTTGCAGTGCAGTTAATTAAAGTCACTGTTTCTTTGACACTGTGCTTATAATTTTCCATCGGCCGGACTGCAAAACACCGTTTTTAATACTTAATTTAAAATGCTTGACAATAAAAGTATGTTTTTCGTCCCGTTTGAATACAGGACTTCTTCAGAAACTCAAACAATCTAAAAATTCTAAGACTGGTTTTTATACATTGTTTCCAAAAAGCGTGCCAATTCCTACAATTACTTTACTTCTTAAAGGCATATACAGCCTAACAAGAGAGACTGGAAGAATTCATTTTAACATAAACAACTTTACAAATCCCTATAATCTAAATAAATAAAGAAAGCATTATGACATAAACAACTTTGTAAATCCCTATGGTCTGGTATATGTTGTATGTTATTAGATACACTTTCCTATCTACTTTTAAATTTACATAAATTATATATATATATATATATATATATATATATATATATATACACACAAAAAAAATATATATATATATATATATATACAAAAATAAAAATATAAAAACATAAAAACAAAAATATAAAAAAAAATATATATATATATATATATATATATATATAAAACAATATATATATATATATATATATATATATATATATATATACATACACCTCAACCATACAGAATGTGTATTATATAAAATATAAAATGTAAAATATGATATGATATGAGATATATGATATGTGATCATTATAATGTACGATAATGGGATATTTAATAAAATATTTAATAAAATTCTTAATAAAATTCATGAATTCATAAATTCATGCTCCCATGTGCTTAAGGCACATAAGTGCATATTTCTATATTTCTATATTCTTATATCTATGTTTTTATATATATTCAAAATATATTCCACTCATATGTACCTATAGATACAAATGTAAATGTAAATGTAAATATTTATATGCTCAAGCACCCACACATCCACATACCTATAGCAATGTATGAAACCAATATATGTATAAAATATAAATAATGATAAATGGATTATTTAAGGACCTACACATATATATTTTCTGTATGATAAAATATATATATATATATATATATATATATATATATATATATATATATACACTTTCATGAACTTACTACTCAATGAAACATGTATGTTCATGTACGTCTTAAATTCATGAGCTTATTTGGAATACTCTTTTTTAAAAAAATATTTATAAAAAAATGATTTGTCAACAATTATTATTTTTGTGAATTTATTTTAAAAATTTTTATTTTAATTTTAAAACCTATCTTTCCAAACTTCTCAACCTCAACAAACAACTCCATTTTCTCTAATAATAAATTGAGGTTGAGAAGTTAAAATGAATTCTTCCAGTCACTCTTGTTAGGCTGTATATGCCTTTAAGAAGTAAAGTAATTGTAGGAATTGGCGCGCTTTTTGGAAACTATGTATAAAAACCAGTCTTAGAATTTTTAGATTGTTTGAGTTTCTGAAGAAGTCCTGTATTCAAATGGGACGAGAAACATACTTTTATTGTCAAGCGTTTTAAATTAAGTATTAAAAACGGTGTTTTGCAGTCCAGCCGTGGCATTCTTTTCTTCATTCGTTTTGAGATTACATTTTTTTAAATATATGTTTCTGAGAAGTATCCTACACTTCTACTGGAAGCAGGAAGAATTATATGTTATTTGGTATTCAAAGAATATGCAACATTTTTGCAAGGGCTGTCCCTATTTTCAATGTCTGTAGGCTGACAGAGATATGTATAGGAAAGCCATCTTTCATATAAATAATTGTGTGGTGTGTGTGAGTGTGTGTGTGTGTGTGTGTGTGTGTGTGTGTGTGTGTGTGTGTGTGTGTGTGTATGTGTGTGTGTATTTATACATACACTTTAACTAACTATATTAAATATGAAAACTGCAGAAATGTGAATGAAATATATGTGGCATGCAGCCACAAATGCAGATAATTTTAATGCCAGCTTCAAAGTATGTGCTGAGGCATTGGTCATCATAAGACACACTTACAATGCCAAGTTCAAGAATACAACCCAGTGGTGCCACTCTACTATTTATTTGTTTGTTGACCGGGTTGGTCTGGCTGAGCAAGTGCCCATTTTCAACAGAGACCCGAGGAGAAAAGCTCCAGAATAATACAATATGTGAAATAGTTGAGGAAAAATATATTTATTTATTTCCAGTTGGATGACCGGAGAGGTCCACTGGGCTCAAAAAGCCCGTTTTAAGTGGAGGCCGGGGGAGAAAAGCTCCAATAATACATAGTACAAGCTCCATAATATGAAGTACAATGCATAGTGGAAACAAAAACAATCTAAGCAAATTTTACATATAAAATAGCAAAAACTAAACAAAAGTTAAACAGCAGCTTGGAGAAGGATGTAAAGCACATTTACATGTTTAGTGGTTGTTGTTGTTGATGTTTAGTGTATTGAAATACAAATAAGTTGAGATACAGAATACAAAAAGTAACAATAAAATAGAAACTGATAAAACAAGGTAACAATTTCTGGGATTATAAGCATGAACACACTACAAGTACAAGTTTAAAGTGGGATTTCATAATGAAGCTAGGTGTCAGCAAGAATCTGTGTGGAAACTTCATATGTTAGGTGGTAGAGGAGCAGAATTAAGTTAGAGTTTGAGAATAGCTGAAGTTACAGTTACAGAGTAATAAAAGGAAGTTGATGGCAATTGTAAAGTTAGAAAACCAACACTAAGCACTCCAAGCGTACACGACACTTCCACCAATGTTGAAATTCTCAAGAAAATCACGAAAGAATTAACGTGAACACTGACACTTTATTCAAAAGAAGTTAAAGCGCTTTTCGTCATCCGAATAGGATGACTTCCTCAGAACAAATTCAAACAAGTATACAGTCCCCTTAAATAGTCATTTGCCTTCTATTAATGAAAACAATCATCATTAATTAGCAGTTAAAGCTGTATTCTCCACATACTGGGAAACAAAGTAACCCAGTATTCTGATAACCCACACTTACATGTAGTATCAGATATATGGTGTCTACTATTTGGTATTTCATCAAATAAAGTGTAAATAAATAAATAAAAATGTCCATACATTAATAAAACTGTAAAAGTTATAAAAGTATATGTATGCCTATACACATATATGTAACAAAGAATGTGTACAAAAAAGTATATATATATATATATATATATATATATATATATATATATATATACAGTTCAATATTAAAACATAACTTATAAGACACATAAAACACATATCAAATTACAACTATTTTACAGAAAATTATTATAGAAAAGATTGTCCAAGAAATTATACAACAAATGCTCTACTAAAAATACTCATAAATGTGCTGTGGTGTTAATAAATACACCTACAACACTAAAAATAGTAGTATAACTGCATTTAACTAAAGGTAACATCTACCGTCTTAAACTTCTAAGTTTAAGCAAACAACTAATTGAACATAGGTCATTCAGACCAGGAAAAGAATAAGAGTTCAATTTTATTTTGTTTTATTTGCCATTTCAATTCTTTTTCCTGCTTCTTGAGGAAAAAGAATTGAAATGGCAAATAAAATTGAACTCTTATTCTTTTCCTGGTCTGAATGACCTATGTTCAATTAGTTGTTTGCTTAAACTTAGAAGTTTAAGACGGTAGATGTTACCTTTAGTTAAATGCAGTTATACTACTATTTTTAGTGTTGTAGGTGTATTTATTAACACCACAGCACATTTATGAGTATTTTTAGTAGAGCATTTGTTGTATAATTTCTTGGACAATCTTTTCTATAATAATTTTCTGTAAAATAGTTGTAATTTGATATGTGTTTTATGTGTCTTATAAGTTATGTTTTAATATTGAACTGTATATATATATATACTTTTTTTGGCTTGTACATATTCTTTGTTACATATATGTGTATAGGCATACATATACTTTTATAACTTTTACAGTTTTATTAATGTATGGACATTTTTATTTATTTATTTACACTTTATTTGATGAAATACCAAATAGTAGACACCATATATCTGATACTACATGTAAGTGTGGGTTATCAGAATACTGGGTTACTTTGTTTCCCAGTATGTGGAGAATACAGCTTTAACTGCTAATTAATGATGATTGTTTTCATTAATAGAAGGCAAATGACTATTTAAGGGGACTGTATACTTGTTTGAATTTGTTCTGAGGAAGTCATCCTATTCGGATGACGAAAAGCGCTTTAACTTCTTTTGAATAAAGTGTCAGTGTTCACGTTAATTCTTTCGTGATTTTCTTGAGAATTTCAACATTGGTGGAAGTGTCGTGTACGCTTGGAGTGCTTAGTGTTGGTTTTCTAAGTTTTTGTGCAAGTTCAGTTTGTTTTGGCAATTGTAAAGTTGCAAGATGGAGTTTGATCAAATTTTAGCAGAAGAAATCAATAAAGTAGAGCAAGGGAGTAGAGAGAAAAAAGTGAGATTAGTAAATAGGGATTGGGGAGACTTCATGAGTGGGGCTGAGAAATAGTTTTGAGGGGGATGCGAGATAAGTTATGTTGGGTCATGACAGAGGCAGGGCCTAGACTTTAGTAGATGGTCTTTTAGTGTTTTTTGAAACAATTTGAATTGGGTATAAGTCTGATGTTTAGTGGCAGTGTGTTCCAGGCAATTGTGTCTGGCTGTATAGAAGTTTTGCTATGGATTTATTAGGTTTATGTATCTAGAGGAGGACTTGATCTGAGCTATGTAGTGTATGATTCAGGACATAGGGAGAGATGACTATAAACAAACTATGCAGTTAGAGGAAGAAGTTCATAGCCCATAAGAGCAAATTTAATACCCAATCATCTACAGAACGAACACAAAAACTTTACAAAGAACTCAGAAGCAAAATCAAATCCTCCAAAAACAATTATGAAATAAAAATTGCCACATAATGCTACAGACATCCACAAACCCTTCTTCAGCTATATCAGAAACCTTAGAAGTAATGCCTAGAACTGCACAAAGTTAATACACAATAATGCTACTCATCCACTGAAGACATAGCCAACATATTAGCTGACAAATTCAGTTCCAATTTTACACCCCCATCTCCCCACTAAATTTCTCCAACATATTAGAATATCGACACTAGCCCCTTTTATCACTTTTGAGCAAGTCATGAGTGCTCTCTCCAAGATCAAAAACACTAGCTCCGTGGGTTCAAATAATGTGCCAGGCTGCCTTATTGTCAGCATCAGACACTGCCTGGTATACTCACTATTAAGCCCATTTAGCCTCAGTCCCTCAACTGGATTCATGCCAGAGGTGTGGAGAACTGCTGTAGCCATCCCATTCCACAAGGGGGACCACTGCTGACTCTACAAACTATAGCACTATAAACCTCACCAGCGTTATCTGTAAAGAAACTGCACACATAATTATAGAGCTTGAGAACTATAATATAAAAATATAATATAGGGTTAGGAGGGTGGCCTGATGGTTAAGGTGTTTGCCTTACAAACACAAGGTGCAAGGTTTGAGTCTCACAAGGGATAATTGGCTAGGCTTAAAAAGGCTCACAAGAGCAGTTAGCTTAGTACTAATCTATGACTCTAGTACTAATATATGAATCTATGAATATAGACAGTCTAGAAGCCGTGGCTCCAAGCCAGTTTGGGTCTGTGAAAGGCAGATACTGTCTTGAGAAGCTGGTGGACTTCCTTAAACAAGTCAATGATACATATGACGCAGGCAAATGGGTTACCATTGCCTACTTGGATTTTGCCAGTTCCTTTGATACCATCTCACATTCCATTATTATCAATAAGTTGCTTCCATGAAATGCAGTGCCCACCCCATTACTACCCACTGGATAGCAAAGTGGCTTACTGACCAAACCCAATTTATTAGTGTCGGAGGCACTCTCTCATGAAAAGAGATGTTATCAGTGGTGTCACCCAGAGATCGGTTCTAGAATCACTACTGTTTTGGCATTTATTTCAATGATTTCAAGACAAACATCAAGGGCCTGTGGCTGATAAAGTTTGAAGATGACTGTAAACTCAAAGCTGTCATAAAATCCATGTCTTCCAGATTCCCCAGGAGGGCCTAACAGGCACAGACAAATAGTGTTTGGACCATGACCTTAAACTGAATGCTAAGAAAGGCAGCATTGTGTCCTTTGGCAAACTTGGGCACCCTTGTACCGAACACATAAGAGACACCCCTTGAAAACAGAATCAATCTTTAGGGACCTGGATGCTTTCACTGACCATGGGCTATCCTTTGATCACCATGCATCTACTGTCAATCATCATGCATCTACTGTCAATCACCATGTATCTACTGTCATTTGGAAATCATGTTTTCTAGCCAGACTGATCATCATCTTTGAGGTCTAAGGAAGTTGTCATTCCTCTCTACTCCTCCCCCCCCCCACATCAGGCCCCTTATAGAGTATAATATCCCTTTTTGTATGTACTCGACTAAGTATGCAACTCTGCTTGATGGACCACAGCATTTCCTTACTAAGATAATCAAGGACATGTCTGCCTTAAGCTACACTGATGACCTTAAAGTGCTGTCTCTCTATTCTGTCTCCTACAGACTCTTGAGAATCTGTGTAGCCTTCAGTGCCTCAAAGAATCCAATTATATGCAACTTCTTTCACATCTATAAAACAAACAACACCGTAAACGCTCACCTAGATGATCTAAACTGAAACATAAATAGGAGTTGAAGATGAGATAGCTGGTCTCAGAGAATTCCTCTTTTATTGAATAGACTCCCCTTGGATGTAAAGCAAAGTAACTTTTTGACCTTCTTAAAGTATAGCCTAGAGGAATGATTGGGTAATTGTAAATACTCCCAGGTCAGACCCCACAAGACCTCACTGAAAGGGATTGAAAGTAGATATTAACTATTCATGTTGATGGGTACTTAAAATGTGAGTTCTGTGGCTAGGCTACAAATGGTCCACTAGGTCAATAGCCTAGTATTAACCTATTAACCTATAACATGACATAAAGAGTCTGAGAACCTAAAGGCACTTTCAACCAACAGTGATCAACAGTGTATTCAATGGAAAAGGAAACACTTACGTGCAACAGAGAGACTTCAGACAGCTGTCAAATAAAAAACAAAATCTCAAGACCTGTGCTCCTAACTCCATGAGTTATAAAAAAGAAATGAAGTGCTGTAAAAATACACACATCCCTGTTAAAGGCTTGGAATTAGTTCTGCAAAAGGTCAAAGTATAAAAACAGGAATTTATTTCATTTTCTCAATCAATCCCTGAAGTAGAAATTTTGGATGCACTAGGAAAATTCGATTTTTTCTGAGAAATTTTCTGTGTATTTTCTAGTTTATTTCAGAAAGAAAGCACAGTTGTATAACTAAAACTTACAATAACAGCAGAAATTCAATGATCACTGCTGCAGTATCCTTAGCTATATGTGGTGATATCCTGCCCAAGATACTACAGGCAACCAGCTTCTAAAGCTTCAGGGCACCTTCCATGAGCCCAAACTATCAGGCAGCTCAAACTGAACTGACTAAAACAAATTTGGGTATGAAGCCCTTCAGACTTTTCCTGCCAGCAGACAGAGGAAGGCTCTGCCCTGAAAGGACAAAGCTAGGAATAACAAAAAATAAAAGTCCACACCCTGGCATAAAGAAAACACCAAAAGACAAGAGAGGTGGAGGGAGCGGCCACTGATCATTTGAACATCTACAGTTATGGTAAGTTTTACTTACATACTGCTGCAGTAGCTTTAGCTATATGAATAGATTACCTTAGCTAACTACAACTGGAATGGGAAAGGAGAAGAGGCCTGCAGCCCCTGGGAAATGGTCCTAGCAAAGCTTGATCAGTATGTAGAAAATAAATCAAGCTTATTGTGCTTTGTAAAAGTACGTACAGAGAACCATGTGGCAGCTTCTAGAATACTTTTAGAATCCCACCCTTTCTAAAAAGCCCTACTTGAAGCCAAGGCCCTGGTAAAGTGGCATAGTGAGTATAACAAAAGGTAACAGCCTTATACAACCATTTGGAAATAGGCTGTTTTGACACAGTTTGTCCCTTCTTCTTGTTACCATTACAAAAAAATGAACAATTGCTCTGAAGATCTGAAAGATTTATTTCTGTCAAGATAGTACTCAAGTTGTCTGTGGACATCCAAGATAAGGAGTATCCTTTGTCCCTCGTGTTTAGATTCAGGAAAGAAAATGGGGAAATGGATAGTTTGGCTTAAAGTAAAGTTGGATATCACTTTAAGCATAAAAGGATTAGTTCTCAAAGAAACCCTGTCTCTGTGGAAAATGAGGTAACATTGACTTATCAAAAGGGCTTTTAACTCAGATAATCTCCTTGCAGAGGTCAGATCAATCAGTAAAATTGCTTTCAGTGTTAAGAACCTCAAGTCAGCCAGATTAGCTGGTTCAAATGGAGCAAGGTTTAGCTTTTCTAACACAAAATTAAGATCCTAATGAGGGCCATTGGTTTTCTTGAAGGCTTCTTATGCAAA
The DNA here is from genome assembly GCF_019279795.1 of Protopterus annectens. Taxonomy (NCBI): domain Eukaryota; kingdom Metazoa; phylum Chordata; order Ceratodontiformes; family Protopteridae; genus Protopterus; species Protopterus annectens. The sequence continues at coordinate 736,571,396 of NC_056727.1, read as the reverse complement.
ACCCATTTTCAGAACATTTTGTTATGAGACTGCATTGAAAGAGGAGGATACATGGGCAGACATGCTGAAGTGGCTTGTAAATAAACTTTAATAGAGGAATAAGTAAGCAATTAGGATGGTAACTCAGACAAATATTGCAAATCCAGAAAACACCTAGCCCTGAATGAGTGCTAGTTATGTTGTTGGCACCAACTAGAACACCTTTTCCATTTGCTAATGTATGATTTTCTAGTAGCAGGCTTCCTTGCCTCCATTAATACCTGCTGTACCTCCTTAGTAAACAGGTTCTTAAAAGGAATTAAAGCCTAATCATCCAGGCAGTCAGCTGAGGTTGACTGATGTCAGGGTGTATCAAACACCCCTGTTCTTGTGTGAGTAGAACTAGTCTGTGAGGAAACTTGAGGTAATTCCCCAGGTTATTTGCAAAAGAAGAGAGAACCATGGTTGCTTGGACTAGAAGGGAGTCACCATAATGATTTTGATGGATTCCTTCGGAATCTTCAGACGTACTCTGGATATTAGTTTAAAGGGTGGAAAGGCATACAGGAATATTCCTGTTCAAGGAACAGAAAAGGCATCTGTCTTCCAAGCTTTCTTGTATGAAGTCCTGAAACAGAATCTTGCCATTTCATTGTCCAGTGAGGTGGCAAGGAGGTCCACTTGAGGAACTCCCCACAGATCGATCAAATCCTTGAATATCCCTGGCCTATTTTCCATTTGCAAGCATGTAGTATAGTCCTACTTAGCTTGTCTGACACACAGTTTTGCTTTGACATAATGTAGGATGTCTCTAGCGTAGACTGTGTTGCAAACTTACACTCCCAAGCTAACATGGCTAGTCTGCAAAGGGGATATGACCTGATTCCCCCTTGCTTATTGATGCACTACATGATTGTGGTATTATCTCTACCACTTGAAGAGGTCTCAGTGACCAAAGATGGTTCACAGAGTTGAGTACCTTGATCAGGGCAAGCATATCATGGGTATTTATGTGCTTGCATCTGTTCTTGGTGTCCCACACTCCTTGCACTTCTACCCCTCCTGAAACTGCTACCTTGGCAAAATCTGAGGTGTCTTTGGGGACTGACTGCTTTGGAACAGGGATGGACAAGGGGAGACCTACATTTAACGATATATATGTTGTTTTCACCAACAGATTTCTATTCTGACAACCCTTAGCACTAGGATTTGAAAAGATACGAGGTGTTGATTCTGGGACCAAAGAGATTTCAGACACCACTGTATCTTTCTCATTTGGAGTCTTGTCAGGGTTATCATGAGAATCCTAGATGCCATAAGACCCAAAACCTGAGGTATTTCCTCTCAGTGATTGATGTCTGACTGGAAAACCACAGAGACAGATCTATATAATATTTTGTTTCCCTGTGGAAGAAAAGCACTTTGAAATGAGGTATCTAGTTGACATCCAGGAACACAATCCTATGTGAAGGAGTCAAGAAAGACTTTGAACGCTCTCTTGAATCCCAGCTTGTTTAAGAGATCTTTCACTCAAGACAGTGATTCCTGATGCTTTGAAAAAGACTCTGCAAAGATAAACAGATCATCTAAACATGGAAAAATGTGGACACCCTGTAGGCTGCTATGAACTACAACTGAAGATGGACACTTTGTGAACATGCTTGGTGTAGTGGATAGTGCAAAGTGTAAGACAGAGAACTGATAATGTGATCCAGGCATACAAAACCTTACGAAACATCTGAAGTCTGGATGAACACGGATGTGGTGATAAGCATCTTTTAAGTATAGTGTTGCCAGGAAACTTAAAATAGGAAGAAGAGGTAACAGGATGTGAAGTGACATAATTTTGAATTTGGGCAGTATCGCAAACAGGTTTAAGAAAGAAAAATCCAGAACTGATCTTCAAGAATTTTCTTTCTTTGGTACTAGGAGCATCCCTGAATAAAATCCCTTCCCCACCTGGGAAGGAGGAACTGGTTTTATCACTCCTTGGGAAAACATGTGATGAAGAACCAGTAGAAACAAAACAGTCTGATCTGCAGGATAAGGAATGAGCCCCTCCAAAGGGGAAATTCCCTCCCATTGCCATCTGTAACCTTAATGAATGATTTTCAGAACCTATTTGTCACCAAAGAGAAAAATGGAGATTCAGACTTTCTGGAAGAAAAAAATGGACCAGGGTGGGAGGAGTTCACAACATCTCTTGAATAGTTACTCAGACTTGTTGGACTGCCCTTGATTTTGGGAGGTTTGAGACTTCTTTTTGGAACCTTCTTGCCATTTTTTCTTAAACATCTGTTTACCTTTATTTTGTTGAATCTGTTTATTTTGTTTTTTTTTTTTTTTATTGAATGAGGAGATAGAAAATCCCTTAGAAATTTTGGATAAGGAGAGCTGTAAAATCTTAGAGATTCCCTGGATCAGATTCCAGAAATTATCCCACTTTTTAATTCCCTTTGCATCAGAGAAGCCAAATGCTAAATGTCTGGTCAAGGGAGAATTTAAAACATCATTTTAACATTATCTAGCAGGTTCTGAGAATGCCGCTATGCAAACCTCCTCAAAACACCACCATTGGCCATAGTCGTGAAAGAAGTATCAGCAGAGTCATACACACACTATAAACAATGAATAGTGGCCTGTGCAATAGAAGAAATAAAGTTATTTAGAACAGATTTTTTTTTTCTCACAAGAACACACTACAGATAAAACATTCCTCATACTTCCACGGTTTGTCAGAATAAACTTTAACATACAAGCCTGGCAATCCAAAATTCTGAAAATCAAAGATACAGAAGTATAGACTTTTTCCCCATACTTAACAATAATTTTCCCATCCTTGTCAGAAAAAGTAGGACTAAGTGCTTAGCAACAGTCGAATCAACTGAGACTATAGCTACTAGGTCAGGTTTGGGAATAGTTTACAAGGGTTTAAAAGACTGAGGGACTTTAAACATCCTGTTTTCCTTTTTAGGGGCAGCTGGCTGAGTGTCAGGAAAATTGCAGGCAATAATGCCCACATCCTCTAAAGCAGACAGACAGGCAGGCAGAACAGGAGGAATGGTTATAAGCTCTTGTAAATGCTACTGTAACAACTCATAGTATTTTCTGAGGGGCTAAGAAAACTCAGTGTTCTCATGCTGAAGACACTGGCACATTCTAGCAGTAGTCTCAAAGAAAGAGAAACTCCCACAGGGAGGATGAGAAATTGAGCACTCACTCCTCTGAATCTGAATGAGAAATCTGAGGGGGGAAAAAACATATCCATCTCTGTTTAGATTAAGAATGTTTACTCTCTTCAGGAAAAGAGGAATCCCTCTTTCTTTTACCAGAAACTACTTTACAAGAAGGATCAACAGCATGAATTAAACTCTGAGCCAGACCCAGTAAACTACCCCTATCCAAAGGAAGTTGAGGAGTGGGCACATGCTTGGTTTTCTGTTTCTTTTTGACAGGAAAAATGGGGCCAACCATGTTACTAATGGCAGCAGTAGCTTCTCCAGGGATGAGCACAGCATTCTGACACAACATGAAAACCTTCACTGTTCCCTCTCCCAGGACCAACAAGAGTGGCTCTCACTTGCCTACTAAGGGGACCCCAATAGCTGCAGAGGATATGGCTATCCCCCAGTCTGTAGTGACCATAGGTGCTACACCAGAGGGATCTGGGATAAAAGATTAGTGGTCTGAGGAACAAGCAATAGCCACAGCAGTCACCCACCTGTGGCTGAAGCAAACTAACCTTCTGTGGTAGAAAAGACTGTTAACTTATTTTTTTTTCTTTTTGTGGCTGGAAGAAGGACCGGCTGTGGAACTGGTAATATGCTTCATGGTCAAGCCAAAAAATGGTGCCTCTTTCAAAGAGAAGACAAGCAGCAATTGTTGGTTAATACTATCAGTTCACAAAAGTTACTTTTTGACAGAAAAACGCAACAAAAGGCACTTTAAAACATTATACCAGTCCTGCAAAGTTAAAATAAACAATTTCTCCACAGAAAAAAATGTTTTCAGTTACTTTACACTACCTTTAAACTAACAGAAAAAATGAGCACTCCATTTAAAAAAACATTACAGTTTCAAGACAGTCCATTAAAACACAGCACTCCTAGCTTCAAAATAACTTTCTTGAAGTGGAAAGTAATAAAAAGTCATCAAAATTAAGAGAATGGAAGTTTTTACCCCTCAAAGGAAATTTATCTGACCATCAAAGGAAAGCACATGTCGACCATTGATCCTCGAAAGCCTCAGAGGAGGATGCAATTTGGTGGCAGTAAAGTTCTAAAGTGTTTTGTGCTCAAGCATTTCTTTTAGTTAGCTCAGCTTGAGTTGCCTGACAGTTTGGGTATATGGAAGGTGTCCTGAAGCTTTGGAAGCTGGCCAGCTACTATATCCTTGGCAGAATATAACCTATATAGCTAAGACCACTGCAGCAGTGATCAATATGATGAACATCATGCAATTTAAATTATGAGAAATACACTAGAATGAAATGCTAGAAGATGCTAGATACCCCATTAGATACCCCATGCCCATGAAAAATTTCCACACATTTATATGCAACATTATAAAACTATAATTATTTTCTGTTTAGCAACTGTCAAAATGAAGTTCAGGGAGCTAGACCTAAACTGTAATTTTAAATGTGTTTAATTACTTAGTTAATTAGTCTATAGACCTTTTTCAGTCATGACCTAAGCCAAGTAGGCAATTACAGGAATGTGAAGAAAATACCTAAAATGTAAATAAAAAAATGTAGAGTACATTAAATGACAAAGTATACAGCACAATTTCTGTAGCAGTACAAAATCTGAGTAGGCTTTGATTGACTGCAAATCTTTCTTTCTCTTTCGGCTGTTCCCATTAGGGGTCGCCAGAGCAGATCATCTGTCTTCATTTTTTCCTGTCCTCTGCATATTCCTCTGTCACACCAACCACCTGCATGTCCTCTCTCACCATGTCCATAAACCTTATCTTATACCTTCCTCTTTTCCTCTTACCTGGCAGCTCCAGCCTTACCATCCTTTTCCCAATATACCCATCATCCCTCCCCAGCACATGTCCAAACCAACGCAATCTCGCCTCTCTGACTTTGTCTCCAAACCATCCAACCTGAGCTGACCCTCTAATATAGTCATTCCTAATTCTGTCCATCCTTGTCACACCCAGTACAAATCTTAACATCTTTAACTCTGCCACTTCCAGCTCTGACTCCTGCCTTTTTATCAATGCCACCAACTCCAAACCATGCAACATAGCTGGTCTCACTACCCTCTTGTAGACCTTCCATTTCACTCTTACTGGTACCCATCTGTCACAAATTACTCCTGACACTCTTCTTCACCCTTTCCACCCTGCCTGTACTCTCTTCTTCACCTCTCTTCCACACTCACCATTACTCTAAACTGTTGATCCCAAGTACTTAAACTCATCCAACTTTGCCAACTCTACTCCCTGCATCCTCACCATTCCTCTATCCTCCCTCTCATTCACACACACATATTCTTAGTCCTGCTGACCTTCATTCCTCTCCTCTCTAGAGCATATCTCCACTTCTCCAGGGTCTCCTCAACCTGGTCCCTACTTTCACTACAGATCACAATGTCATCTGCAAACATCATAGTCCATGGGACCTCCTGTCTGATCTCATCTGTCAACCTGTCCATCACCATTGCAAGTAAGAAAGGGCTCAGTGATGATCCTTGATGTAATCCCACCTCCACCTTAAACAAATCTGTCACTCCCACTGCAGACTTCACCACTGTCACACTATCCTCGTACATATCCTGTACCACTCTTACATACTTCTCTGCCTCTCCTGACTTCCTCATACAATACCCCAACTCCTCTCTAGGCCTATCATATGCTTTCTCCAAGCCTACAAAGACACAATGCAACTCCTTCTGACCTTCTCTATATTTCTCCATTAACACTCTCAGAGCAAACATCGCATCTGTACTGCTCTTTCCCGGCATGAAACCATACTACTGATCGTTAATAATCACCTCCCTTCTTAACCTAGCTTCCACTACTCTTTCCCATAGCTTCAAGCTGTGACTGATCAGTTTTATCCCTCTTTAGTTACTACAACTCTACACATCACCCTTATTCTTAAAAATAGGTACCAAAACACTTTTTCGCCACTCCTCAGGCATCCTCTGACTTTCCAAGATTTCATTAAACAATCTGGTTAAAAACTCCACTGCCATTTCTCCTAAGCACCTCCATGCTTTCACTGGTATGTCATCTGGACCAACAGCCTTTCCATTCTTCATCCTCTTCATAGCTGTCCGTACTTCCGCCTTGCTAATCTGTTTCATTTCCTGATTCACTATCGCCACATCATCCAACCTTCTCTCTCTCTCTCATGCTCTTCATTCGACAGCCCCTCAAAGTACACTTTTCATTTGCTCAACACACTCTCTTCGCTTGTGAGTACGCTTCTTTCACTATCCTTTATCATCCTTACCTGCTGCACATCTTTCCCAGCTCGATCCCTCTGTCTAGCCAATCGGTACAGGTCCTTTTCTCCCTCTTTAGTGTCCAACAACTCTCCATATGCCTTATCCTTAGCCTTCTCCACCTCTCTCTTTGCCATGCTCCTCATTTCCTTATACTCCTGTCTACTTTCTTCATCTCTCTGACAATACCACTTCTTCTTCTTCTTCGCCAGCCTCTTCCTCTGTATACTCCCCTGTACTTCCTCATTCCACCAGCAGGTCTCCTTGTCCTCCTTCCTCTGTCTAGATGTCACAACAAGCACCTTTCTAGCTGTCTCCCTTACCATCTCTGCTGTAGTTACCCAGCTATTCTGTAACTCTTCACTGCCCCCCAGTGCTTGTTTTAACTCTTCCCTGAACTCCACCTCACAATCACCCTTTTTCAACTTCCACCATTTGATCCTTGGCACTGCTCTAACACTTGTCCTCCTCTTCTTGATCACCAACATCATCCTATAGATCACCATTCTATGCTGCCTAACTACACTTTCCCCTGTCACCTCTTTACAGTCTGCAATCCCCTTCAGACTGGCTCTCCTGCATAGGATATAATCCACCTGTGTGCATCTTCCTCCACTCTTGTACATCACCCTATGCTCTTCCCTCTTCTTAAAATACATATTCACCACAGCCATGTCCATCCTTTTCACAAAATCCACTACCATCTGACCTTCTGCATTCCTCTCCTTAACACCATACCTGCCCATCACTTCCTCTGGTTGACTGTAAATAATGAACAGAAAAGAAAATCAGATAAACACTAAGTGAATATTATGTGTGCATAAACAAAAAGCAGCACAACAACTTAATCATATATTTGTATCAAAACTTTAAAAAGTGTCTTGCCAATGTAACACTATCCCCCGGACTCACTAATCTTCCATGCAGGACTAGTCTAATCCCGCACCGTTTAGGAGGAGGACGGCAGCGCACCATGCATATTAATGAAGGTGCGCTGCCTAAACTCCTAATCCTACACGGAGCGTGGACGACTGCAGGGGGCATGTCTGAGAGCAAAGCTCTCAGAATAAACATGCCCCTGCAAAGAAGAACAGCAGAAAGTGTAAACAAATGAGCAAGACTGCTCATAGGTGTCCGCATATCCCCACCAACAGTCCCCCATGTGTACAACAGCAACAGGACCTAAAAATAAAAAGAAGAAACCCCTTTATTTTTTTTTTTAAACTCCAAGTACAGCTAACTGTAGGTGCATAGGTGTGCCCATCGCTTAGCTACAGTTAAAGCAGCTTAAAAGGCTGAAGAGGATAACAAGGAAGATATATGCAAATGAAGCAGCACAGCAATAGTGTAGTGGTCAGAGCATCTGCCCAACGAGCAGGCATTTCCGGTTTGAATCCCACTGCAGCACATACCATTTTCCATGTGAAATCTGTATATGAACATTTCATTACAGTTTTTTGCTGTATAATCTACTAAATAACATTTAAATGAGAACTGGAGTACTGAATTAAATGCACATGGGAAGCGTCAGTGTCATAATGAAAATGGCACTAGTAAGCAGGTTTAAGCAGAAATAAGCAGTAGTAAGCATATATAAGCACTAGTAAGCGTGTTTAAGTGCCTTTGTGTGGGGGGTAAGCATTGCCTACACAGATTAATCAAAGTAGAAGCTAACCGAGTGTAAGAAACTGTAACTGGAGGTTAGCATTGCTTAGCTCCGCACAAACCCATGCACACCTGCTTACAACTGCTTTAAAGTGCCATAATCACTCTGTACCCAATGGCCCATGTTCTGCCCAGCAACAAAATAAACTGCTTCTGCAAGTCTTGAACTCAGGACCCTGTACACCACAGTCACAGTAGTTAACCACTAAGCAACCATTGCAATACAATAAATGAGGCATCAGCAAACTAATCCTTACCACAGGAAAATCAAACCAAACGTGAATTGAATCTATGTACAGTGTGATGCTGTATAACCTGCCACAGAACATAAATATGTGAACTGGAGTACTGCAGTAAGCATAGAGTTGAGGTGTTATTTTAATAAAGTGTAGAAGTCCCCAGGTCCCCGTGCAGTGTATGTACACATCAGTCATGGGTACCAGACACATACATAACCTGTAATGAAGAATAAATCACTGCCAAAAGGCAAATATAGTGCTAATTAACTATTAAGCAATGCTAACCACAGCACAGCTCAACTTAGTAAGTGTAAGCAATGTGTAGGGGAGCCAATTCAATCTGCCTAGTGGTATACCTCTTTAAGAAATACCAACCTTAGGTAAGCAGGTGTACCCATAGCTTAGCCTTTTCAAAACTGGCCAATCAAGAAAAAGTGTGGGAAATTGGCTGTGTTTAAACACCACAGGCAGGAATACTTCCCATAACTGGTTGTAGCTTCCTACTGCAGGCAGAATGGCTGATGTGGGTAAAGGTACTCGATTTAGAGCACAACGCTGGGGCATCCAGGAGTCAAAATACATGGTATGGCTCCTGGTAAAACACCATGAGCAGAGACTACTGCAGGGCCAGTACCAGGGCTTGCAGTATAAAACGGAGGCCTGGGACAGTCTCACCCGTGACCTCACCAGTGCCACAGGTATCCCCCAGACTGGTGAGCAGGTCAGGTACCACCATGCTGATCTGAAGCGGCAGAGGGGGGATGTACTTGAACAATGGATCCAGGAGTCATGGCAGAAGCTTAATGCCCCAGTACTAAGTACTCATTCTACTAAGTAGTTAATAATTGCCTAGCTTGTGTATACTATGGATAGGTATAGCTAAATATCACTGTATTTCTCTGACAGCTGCAGATGAGCGGGGTGTGAAACAGCAAGCCCATGATGCTAGGTTGCAAAGGCTGCTTCGCGAGGCGGGTTAGTAATTATTCAGCATGTACTGTCATAACAAATAAATACAGGAGCCTTAGAAAGTGTCATATCAGTAGAAATAAATGTGTAATATTCTGTGAATAAAGGTATAACCCCTGGAGTGCTTCTGTTTACTCTTCTTTCATATGTTGTTGAACTGTTGCATACTATAAATAGTACTGTTGTATTAAGCAGTGTTACCCACACTGTGGTATGCAGATAAAATGTGTATGAAGTTCTGTATAACAATGTTGGAAGTGCCAAGAATTCAGTCATATTGTACAAGTGAGGGAGACTTACACAGAAAACAGTAGAAAGCTTCACATCAGTTCTCTGATAACACAGTCTACTGTGATGTTAACCGTAATTTTTTTGTCACACAGAGCAGGGGTTTGAATCCTGGGAGTGCTAGTAAGTTGTATGCATAATCATACCCCACAACTGTACAGATTTTGTTACAATGTTCAGATAGAAAGCTGTATGCATAATTACACCCAACAACTGTACACAATGTGCTATAATGTTCAGATAGAAAGTTGTATGCATATTCATACCCCACAACTGTTCCAATCTGTCCAGCATGTCCAGATAAATGGCCCACATCACCAGCCTGGTACCCTGTTCCCCTGAAAAATCAGTGTGATGATCCAAGAAATGTAGGCAGCCATTAATGACATATAACTGATAGTCAGATATGTACATACTCAGAGAATGTATATGAAAACAAACCTGTCATTCTAGCACCTCACCCAAAGTGTATGAGAGCAATTCTCCACATATGTTGCATTAACACCTGCAGCTTGTCATGCCTGTATGTAAGACACAGATCACATATATAACAATCTATAAACATACCAGTGTACAATATAAGGCCATTGGGTAGTGTAATAATACATGTAAGGAACAGATCACTGACTAAGAATGTTGTGAAAACTACAAGGATATATTAGTTGTTAATTGAACTCTCTCTCTCACCCCTTCCATATGTGGAAAAACAACCCAATGACACACCTCAATCGGTATGTGTACACTTCAAATTTATGTTGGGACATATGTCCCAATGGCTTATAAATATTACCATTTGTTTCTATGCATGTGCCATGTTAAAATGCATCCATACTGGTGGCCTATTGCCATCAATGAAACCCGCATGCTGTTGTAATGGCCACTGTTGTTCCATATATGCATGTGTTCTACTTGCTCTGAAACTGTTTTAAATCTGGTGTTTTGGGTTAATGGGAATATCTATGCATGCTGTTATAACTAATCCTGAATGATGTTGTCTATCACTAACCCATATCTCTCATAAACCTGCTACAACATAGCTCGTATGGGATGGCCGGTCCCAGCGGACCCACCTGTCCCACCTCAGCTGACAATGGCTACGGGCAACAGCATGTCTGGGGCTTAGCCTGGGGCCTCCTCCTCCATTGACCCTGCGCCACCTTTGGGTGGAACCAAAACAGGGGATGGGGCTCGCCCCCCCCCGGAAGCGGGCATGGAGAGGAACATGTCACCCATCGTCAGGTCCGGCCATGGTGCGTAGGGAGCTAGATATGGAGTTTTGATACCGGCTACACCAGCTTGAGGGCTGAGTGGTGCAATTAGAGGGTAAGCCTGCCTCTCCTACATAGCACCCAGCACAGCCATCTTTTGGGCCGTGAAGGTGCAGTGGTGACTGCCCATGGGTGGGGACCTCAGTCCCACTGTTTCCATTTGGGGGCTCATGGGCTTGCGACTTCCAAACACCCCTCCGCATCTAAGGTGTCCCCCTACACATTTGTCATATACCGCCCCTGTATGCTGTCTTGTCTGTCATCCTACCCAACTTATCCTCCCCGAGTATACCTACTCTCCTTCCCCAACATTCCACTTTCACCTTAAAAAAAAGGGCAATCTGTTCCGAAAAAAAAAAAAATCACGCCCCATACATAGCTGTCCATTTTGCACACATGTCCACTAGGCACATGTAATCTGGCCTAATTGGCATCACAACATATTATTGTTGTCCTCACCCCTCTCCCAGGGGTTGGAGTGTTCAAATGCACCTCCAATTTCAATGCATATGCACAGCTGTTGCTGTATAAGAAATGGGCAGCTATGGACATTCCCTATACCCTTCCTGCACATCCCTAGCTGTCTTGCCTACTGTCTTTCCCTCTTTGTACCCCTTTTTCACCACTTTCCTATCAACGCTTTTTTCTTTTCTTTTAAAGAAATTAGCACAGGGGTAAGTGGGAGTAGGCACTTTTAAACTGTAGTAAGCAGGTTTCGGCCTGTTTGCACGGGGTAAGCACTGCCTACACAGGTTAAGCAATTTAGAAGCTAACAGAGTATAAGAAACTGTAACCAGAAGTTAGCAGTGCTTACCTCCGCGCAAACCCACTTACAACTGCTTTAAAGTGCCTTAATCACTCTGTATTTCCAATGGCCCGTGTTCTGCCCAGCAACAAAATAAACTGCCTCTGCAAGGCTCGAACCCAGGACCCCGTACTCCATACTAAAAGTGATTTACCATTAAACCATAGCAGATATACATAACGCTGATGTTTTCACAAACATATCATGCAGCACAATCAGTCAACAGTACAGGAAATGTAGTAATATCATACCACACAACCTGTTAATGCAAGAAGTCTGGACAAAGTATGCCACAAAGTGGGTACAAATAGGGATATATGTCAACTACTGCTCTAATAAACTTAAAATGTTGCTAGTTACACAGTTATATGTATTAGAACACGTATGTAGAAGGAGATGAAGTCTGAAACACAACAGTGTCGGCACTAGTTACTGACTTCAATGCTGCGATCATCCATGTCAATTGCCAAGAGAATGAGGTACAGGCCAAAATATGACATATGGACAGATATATATCTGTAAATGTAGACAGATAGACAGCTATATGTATATATATATATATATATATATATATATATATATATATATGTGTGTGTGTGTGTGTGTGTGTGTGTATGACTCACAAATAATCATATAACATAAATTGTATATAGATACATAAATATGTTCACATATATATATATATATATATATATATATATATATATATATATATATATATGTATGTGTGTGTATATATATATATATATATATATATATATATATATATATATATATGTGTGTGTATATATATATATATATATATATATATATATAGATATATAAATACATATATATAGATATAGCTATATGAGATATATATAGGTACATACACATATACACAGACAAAAGGTATTAGTAGCCATACATATGTAGAAGCAGTGTGGAAGTACTGGGTGCAAAGTATATCCCTCAGCCACAAGCCCGGTAACTGCCACCTGTGAAAATGTGTAGTGTGGCAACCATTACCACAAATGAGAATACTGACATTAAACATATACCCACCCACAATTTAAAGGACATGACACGACACAGAGGTATGCATACACAGAAAACCTTTATTTGTGTACTATACAATAATGTATGCCAGTACTTACACCACATAAATTTTGAAATATGTAATCAGTGATGAATGCAAGGCCCACACAAAACAGTAGATGCAAGCCAAGTGGATATATACCATACTATGATGTCCAGGCCAAGGCCTTCAATTAGTACAACAGTAGTTGCAGGATTTGCCTTCAAGATAAGTAACAATCAACAATTACAGATGTAGTTCAGCAGCCTCCAATTACACCCTGTGGTCAATCCCTAGGGGGAAATGTAGCACTTGTGGTAATGTCACAGTATCTCGTACATAACATTGCTTAACCTAACATCTCACTATCACACTGAATGACCCTTGTCTTAACAGTTATATCCCTGAAAAGGTGTCATAGCCTAGGTTAATGGTATTGAGCCCTCCCCCATAAAAGGCTGTACAAGGGCAAGGAACACTGTGTACCACACACTGACTTCTGGAATGTACAAGGGCACATATGTGTTGTCCAGCTGTTGCCCCCATATATATGGACATTGGCCAACAGTTGGTGTGGGAGACAGGAGTCCATGACATGACTGGGATGATAGCAGTAATGCTAGCAGTAAATAATGATAGGTCATTACCTAACAACCACTTTCTGTATCACAGCAGGACAAAGACGGGCATATATGTGGAGGGCAGAGGCAGGAACATAGGGCCATATTTGCATTATTGCTGTTGCACACCCTGGAAATTGCTGGTGTTACATGATTTGTTACAGCATACCCTTATGCAGGAATACATTGAAATACAAATGATGTAGCCATGTACTGAATGATATCACTCAACAGATAGAATGCCACTGATATATCTGGGACAATGCCTGTGTGGTGCACAGACAAAACCTAACAGCCAATCCTCTTGGTATCATATGGATAGGCCCACAGTTGAGAGCTATGCAGGTAGACAACATTCCATGCAAAAGTGCCATTTACACAGAAACCCTGTAAGACCAGCAAGATACAATGCACACAACAGTACTCATGCTGTCTGTAGGTCTGAAACCTTACCCAAATGTGAATTTGGCCTGTGTCTGCAGGTTCTGCTGTAACAGGTATTGCTACCTGCTGTCTGTAACACTGATGTCCACACACAGGAAGGATGTCCTCCATACTGGAAAGGTGAAGGGACAATGCCCACAGAAGTCAGCAATTTATAGTACTGGGTTGCCATGACAAGGGTTATCTGAAGTACTGCACAGCAGGCTGCATGCAATTAGCAACTGGTGGACACTGACTGGTGCAGACACCATCACCTGATCATCTGCAATACCTACAAAAGCATGCTGCAATCTATTCAAACCAGCTCAATCACTCTACTGGAGAGACAGAGAGAGAGAGAGAGAGAGAGAGAGAAAACATAACAAATTAAATAAAAATTAACAAAGCTCAGGGATTTGTTAAAGCGGAAAAAAAGATAAAAGGTATGTGAAACAGATATGTATTTACTTGCATGTAGTATATGGCATAGAATAATAGGATATATAATGTGAAATAATTTATATGGGACATCAGTACTTGTTCCTGTAATGATGTTCTGCTCAACAACTGCTCTGGACAATAGTGTCTGTCCAGTGGGACATACCTGTCAACTGTGTAGATCATCAGTGAATGGCAAAGATGTGACCCATGATATCTGTGTTCTGTACATTACTGTGGCCAACGGCTAGTGATGGTATTAATACTACCATGATAGACACATGGGTGTGAGAGCACACCACCTGCAGGACAGTCATGTTAAAGTGTAGCATAGCATGCCCAACTGCCATAGCAGTATAATATGCTTATTTAAAATCTGTCACCATATATACCCCCCTAATGTTAGTCTGTGTTCACATGTGACACCTGTCTGTGTTGCAGCAAGGCAGAACAGTTCAGCTGTGAAGTAAAGAGAGTTACAAGAGTTTGGACCAGATGTTTGTATGCACCCCACATACAGATAAATATATGTGTGATATATATTCACAGCTGTGTATGTCTTCAGAACCTCGACAGTTATACATCTATATAGGTATCTAAACAACAGTTAATGATATATACACATATATGCACATATGTATATATATATATATATATATATATATATATATATATATATATATATATATATATATATATATATATATGTGTGTGTGTGTGTGTGTGTATGTACAGATATATATATATATATATATATATATATATATATATATATATATATATATATACACACAAACAGACACATACATGCATGTACATAATACTGACACGTATAGGTGTGTATATATAAATATATATATATATATATATATATATATATATATATATGTGTGTGTGTGTGTGTGTGTGGTGTCAATACATGTCCCCTGCCATGATATGTGTGAGAGAACATCACACATCAATACACAACATATCTACACAACAGTATATGGCTGCAAAATGGAGTGTGGAGTGTGGTGTATAACCCATGTTGGGAACACATCGCAGTTATTTGAGAAGGTGGGATATATATATGTTGGTGAAGGGTAGAAGGTGCATATTGGTATGTAG